>NW_025883384.1:0-37376 GCF_002878395.1 Capsicum annuum
TGCCATCAATTTTCACAAATAAGGCTAGTGCCTCCTCCTTGAAATCTTGAGATTCTACCCCAAATTCTTCGCTAAGACTGAGGATATACTGATGAATCAAGATCGGAATGTTAAAATCTGGATCCAATTCTTCTCCAACACATTGAGTCCTGAGCAATTCAAATCTTCTACTTGTTCTGCTATTTGCATGTTGCCAAGTCATGGAGATTTTGGGGGTTGGGATTCGTCGGTGATATATTCCACCATATTTTGATTAAATTGGGCATCTCCTTCTACTTCTTCCCCATTCGCAATTGTTGTTGTATCATTTCCCGTGGCCTTGGATGCGTGAGAGTTGATAGTGTTTTGCTTAGATACTTCAATATTAAAAATGTCCTCCAGTTGGGCTTCATTTGATGGGGTTTTTGGTTGAGCAGTAATAAGTGGGTCTGCAATTGTTTGACCCATATTCTGGCCTATATATGACTTTATTTTTATAAAGGTACTGTTGGAGATGCTGGCTACCATCAAAAAGAATTTACAGTTGGCTCAAAGCTAGAGCAAAAACTTGCTACACCAAAAACCTACAAGGATTCTGCAAAATCTAAAAATTGTCAAGCATCCTCTGTGCCCACCTCTTTACACCAAAAAATAAAGTCCTCATGCAGTTCCATTTAATTTTTTGAACTGATTCAGCAGTATTCTCAAAGCATCTCTTGTTTCTTTCTTTCCAAATTGTCCACCATATGCAAGGGGGATCATATTCCACCACAGCTTCTGACTTTTACTCCCTCCTCTCCTAGTCCAGCAGCTTAGAAGCTTTTACTCCCTCCTCTCCTAGTCCAGCAGCTTAGAAGGTCAATAGTATTCTCTAGCATTGTCCATCTAGTTTGTGTCAAGCCCAAGAATAATGCCCATAATTAGGAAGTTATTTTGCAATGGAGAAACAAATGACTATTTGTCTTGTTTGTTTCATTACAAAGGGAGCACCAAGATGTTATATGGAAACCTCTTCTTTGGAGCTTTTCATGGGTGAGACAGACCCTTCTAGCGACTAGCCATGAAAAACATCTAACCTTGACTGGTACCTGGTTCTTCCAAATCTCCCCCCAAGGGCCACTAATTTTCCCTGGTAAAGCTTGCACTTTCCTTTTGTACAACCTGTTTACTGAAATTTTTCCATCGTTGTTGTGCCTCTATCTTACTGAGTCAGCTTCCAAATTTATGCCCTTAAAATCATTTAGAGTCCGCAGCAGATCAGCTACTCTTCCAATTTCACCATATTTCGTTAACCATTGCATCTGGATTGGTACTAAAAATGAACAGATCAGGATAGGAAGCCATTAGAGGTTCCTGACCAATCCATAGTTCTTTCCAAAACATAATTCTGGTTCCGGTGCCTACTTTGAAAGTGATATCCTTGACCAACTGACTCCACAAACTCCTAATTGTTCTCCAAACTGAAACCCCGTGGGTAGTGTTGACTGGATTTGAGCACCACTGCTCATTCTGACCATATTTGCTGACAATCACTTCTCTCCAAAGAGCTTGCTCCTCATTTCCAAATCTCCACAACCACTTGGTTAACAGACAATTATTTTGCAACCTCAAATTTCTTATGCCAAGATCTCCGTTACTTTTGCTCAACTGAGCAATTTGCCACTTTACCAAATGTGTACCTTTGCCTTTATTACCTAACCATAAAAAGTCTCTTCGATGCTTGTCCAATCTTTCCTCCACTTTACCAGGCAAAGGAAAGAGAGATATAACATAGGTAGGTAGAAAATCTAAGACCGAGTTTATCAAAGTAGTTCTCCCACCCAAAAATAGATATTGTGCCTTCCAGCTAGCTAGTTTCCTTTCAGCTTTTTCAATAATGCCATCCTAAATCACCAGCTCCTTGTGTTTGTTCCCTATTGGCATGCCAAGATACACTATTGGGAAATTCTCAATTCTGCATCCCAGAATGTTAGCAAGTCTTTGCATTTAAGGAACTTCATTTACAGGGAAAATGGAACTCTTCTTCCAGTTTACAGCTAAACCAGAAACTGCTTCAAAAACCACCAATAATATTCTAATATTCTTGATCTATTCATCTTTGGCTTCACAAAAAATCACGATATCATCAGCATACAGTAAATGGCATAATTGCTTCTCCACCCCTAAGTGATTACCGATTACAAATCCCTTCAACAAAGAATTCTGAATGGCCACTCTCATCATGCTATCAAAACCTTCCGTGACTAAAATAAATAGGAAGGGGGATAAAGTATCTCCTTGTTTGAGTCCTCTCTCGGAAGGAAAAAAACCAGCAGGTTCTCCACTAATCAAAACAAAGAACCTAACAGTTTTAACACAAGCTCCCATCCATTTCAACCATCTTTCACCGAAGCCTATCTGATGTAGAGTATTGAGAAGGAAGCTTCAGTTAACACGGTCATAGGCCTTCTCAATATCTAGTTTGCACATAATACCAGTAACCTTCCATCTAATTCTCGTATCCACACATTCACTAGCTATAAGGGCAACAACCATGATCTGTCTACCTTTTATGAAGGCCATTTGATGTTTGTTAACCAGCTTGTTAATCATAGTCTTCAACCCTTCTGCCAAAATCTTAGCTATTATTTTGTAGACACCACCTATCAAGCTAATGGGTCTGAAGTCCTTGAGTTCGACTGCCTCTGTCTTCTTTGGGATGAGGGTCACAGGTGGCATTTAAACTTTTCTCAAAAGTTTGGTGGGCATAGAAGTATCTGACGGTATAAATAATATCATCCTTAAGTAGCTCCCAAAAATTTTGGTAGAAACTCATAGAGAAACCATCGAGGGGTCCTTGTCAGAAGCACGCAAATTAATCCCTTCCAACACTTCTTCTTCCTCAAAATCTCTTTGGAGCCAATCCTTCTCCTTTGTGTTGATGCTACTAGATCCTTGTAGGTTGAAGTCGGGTCTCCATTGCTCCGTTTCTCTGTACAATATCGGGTAGAAGTTGACAATTTCCCTTTTTATTTCTTCAGAATCTGTCACTTCTTCTCCATCTATTTCCAATTTTTCAATTGTGTTGAATCTCTTGTGTGATGTGGCCATTCGATGGAAATATTTGGTGCTCTTATCACCAAGCTTTAGCCATTGAACCCTGGACCTTTGCCTCCAAGTTATTTCTTCATTTTTGGAAACCCCTTCAAATTCCTCGGATAGATGAACTTTCTATACAAGTTCATCTTCCGTCAAACTTCTTTGATCTTGAATTTCCCCCAAACTAGATAGCTAACTAGATAGCTGATTCAACACCTCTTTCTTTTTCTTTCTCCGGTCCACTCTATTTTCCAGTCCCCGTTGCTTTAGCTTCTTTTTTAAAAGTTTCAACTTAGATGCTAGACTGAATGATGGAGTCCCATTAACTGCAAAAGACGTCCACCATTCCTTAACCTTCTCCCTAAAGCCCTCTATTTGCGTCCACCATTGCTCAAACTTGAAGTAGGACTTCTTCAGATTAAGCTTTCCACAGTTTAAATGATTAGGTTATGATCTGATCCCAGCTGTGGGAGGATGCTTTACCTAATCTGAGTAAAGGCCTCATCCCATTGATGAGTGT
Organism: Capsicum annuum; assembly: GCF_002878395.1. Lineage (NCBI taxonomy): Eukaryota > Viridiplantae > Streptophyta > Magnoliopsida > Solanales > Solanaceae > Capsicum > Capsicum annuum. Next base: position 3,578 of record NW_025883384.1, read on the forward strand.
AAAGGAACCTGTTGAGCCTAGATGCAGTTGGATGATTGTCACCTCTTCTCCAGGTGAATGATCCTCCAAATAAAGATAGATCAAATAGCTCCATCTCATTGATCCAATTAGAGAATTCAGTCATAGCTCTTGTTAGCCTATGGCCTGTGGATTTCTCTGAGGGATACCTAGTGACATTAAAGTCACCACAAATCACCCAAGGTCCTATACAAATGTTCTTTAAAGCATTTAAGTCGCTCCATAGATCTCTTCTGGTCACCTTGTTGCAGTCAGCATAGACGGAACTAATGAACCAATCAAGATTCTGATTAACACCTTCAAACTTGCAAGTGATCACCTGGCCAGTTGTGTTCACCAATTCTCCCTTCCAAAATCTTCTATCCCATATTATTACTATCCCTCCACTACTCCCTTCAGCGTCTAAATGAAATTAACCCAACCATCTATTAAACCAAAGTTGTTTAATTAGATGTGAATTAGATCCCCTTAACTTAGTCTCAACTAAAATGTTGATGTCTACTCCCCACTGTTGAATTAGACTTCTAACTAAACTCCTTTTATTTACATCATTCACCCCCCTACTGTTCCAAGTCAAGATTCTAATCGTCATTAACAAGGTAGTTTTGATGTGCTCCCCCTGTTTCTAGGCTAACCATTTTTAAACTTTTCTTGGTGTCTCCTTTTGATTAATTAATTCCCTTTTTTTGATCAATCTTCAGAAAAAGTTCAAAAGCAATCTTGTTGCACCCCTTGAAAACGACTCCAAATAGCTTGCTAAGTTTGAGTACATTGGACTGAACCCATAACGAAGTTGTGTCTTCAATTGCCTCCTCTAAGAGAGGATCTTCTGTTTGAATAGGCAGAGGTTCTTCAAAAATTGTCACTTGTCCCATTGAAGTCTCTCCCTATTCCTCAACTATAAGTTGACTATTAGCATCTTCTCCACTGCTTAATTCCCCTGGAATTAAAGAGGAGGTTTCTGCATGCACTGGAATCTCAACCCCCACTAGTATGGTGTTTGTCATTGAGATCTTTCCCATTGCTTCCTCCATCAGATTTTGATCAGTAGGAGAAAGTAAAAATTCTTGTGTATTTTCCCAACAATTAACTTCAGCAATAATAGGTTCAGGGCCTTTAACTTTGTTGCTTAATTTTAAGGGCTTTGAACAGGCCCAATTGACTTCCCCCTCCTCCCCCCCCCCCCAAATTCAAAAGCTCAGATTCTAACCCTAAAGTGGGGTCCACACCAGCTGTCAACCTATGTGACTATTTTCACCAAAATATCTCCTACTATTTCTGACTGCAGAAAATAGTTGTTCCTCAGACCTCTGTTTGTCACTGTGCATAGAGATTTCTAATGTACTTCTCTCTTGATACTCCCCCGCATAGAGATTTCTAATGTACTTCTCCCTTGATACTCCCCCTCTTCTCTCTTCTCTTTCTCCAGCGCCCTCATCGGATTTTTTCCAAAAAGTTGCCAAAGTTTCCACCCAAATAAGGAGAGAGAAAATGGTCTCTTCATCTGCAACTTCAATGGAAGCCGGTATTTTTGTCACCAGTCCTCTAACCCTTATTCTAGCCCATCGGAGATGATTTTTGAGGTTTGTCTCTTCCTCCGTCTCGATCCAGCCACCGCAACGCTCACCAATTTCCTTCATTATTGGCCTAGACCAGAGGTGTAAAGGTAACCCTAGAACTCGAATTCAAAACCACTCAAACTTATGTGACTTTGAGAAAGCCCCTATGGTTGGCGACCACTATTGAAGCTTTAATCTGCTGACTTGTCTTCTCCAGTCACCCATCAAGACATGTTCTGCTGCTTTCCTAGTTTGAAATTCAAAGAGAAACAGAGTTCCGTTCATATCGTACACTTGTACTCCTTGTGCTCCTTTCCACGTCTGCTGAGCCCATCTTCTTACATCATTCCTGGTTGGTGCGTCTTCTACACCAAAGAACTTTCCAACAAGACATCGAGCCAATAAGTCCTTGTCTTCCAGATGAACTCAAGCTTCCAGCAGATCGCCAACATCAGCAGCTTTTGTTATTTTAGTTTCTTTCTGAGTCCATTTGGTTTTTTGCAAAGAATCTAGATAGGTCCCCTTCCCCTTGTTTGAAGCAAAATCTGCCTCCCCCATGAATTTAATACCTGTTTCATTTACCGTACCCTTATTAATGAAAAAGTTTATTTTCTTTGCTTACTTCTCCGATCCTTCATTGAAAGCATTTTCAGGTAGTATAATAACTGCTCTATCATTGCCTTTCATCGAGATCAATGATAAATATCTCCCATCTTGATTAAATTTCAGGGACATGAAAAAATTCGTAGAGAAATCCCTACATCTCCATGTTTTGAAGGATTTCCCTCTGACCTCCGATGCTTCCAATAGCCTCCTGCAAATCCAGCCAAGAGCTCCCTTGCTAAGTACCATTCTCCGCATATGGTGTCTGGCACTTTCCACCCAATCATACCAAACTTCAGCTTTTGATGTCGACTCTGTGATGCCATATGACTTTCCCCCGATCTGAAGTACATTCGAGTGTCCATGAGAATAGAGAAACCAGAAAGAAAAGGGGGTTTGAGAAATGGAAGGAGGAGAAGAAGAGGGTGTTTCGGTGGAAGAAGTCCACCAGAGGAAGGAGTTCCAAAGTCCAAGGGACTTCAGAGAGGTGCCCTTTTTGGATAGACTATTATCAAGTAACCCTTTATTAATGTTGCCCCCTTGTACGATGTTCCGACGTGGTCTACTGAATGTAGTTGTGGCCACTTCTCTTTATTTAATAGATAAATATTTCTCCCCCCATTATCCACTGGGCTTAGCAACGCAACTTCTCTATTCTTCTCCCACAATTTGACAGTCATCGCCACCTCAGCCCATGCCGTGATATTGTAAGAGAATCCATCACTATCCATTTCGATCTCTCTCAAAACCCTCTTGCCATCACCTCTCACCTTGATGCGCACCCAGTAAAGGTGATTCTTCAGGGTTGTCTCTTCTTCAGCCCCCACGGAGGTCGCCGGCCATTTTGAAACTTTTTTGTGACCACAGGCTCAACACAAGACCTAGAAGTCGTATCCAAACCCAATCTCTCTTAATATCATCCAGCCAACAACACATGCTCTGCCACCTTCCTTGATGCAAGTTCGAAAAGAAATTTCCCATCGTTCATGGCAAAGACACCGACTCCGAATATTGTTTTCCAAGTATTGCAAGCCCATCTATGGACGTAGTTCAATGTTGGAATCTCTTGTGCTTGTCTTTGGAACGTACCGATTATGCATCTACCAAGTAGGTCTTTATCAGAGATCAATAAGTCCCCATTGATGTTAATTCTTGTTGTTGTTGATCTGGATTTGAGAAGTTTTTGCCACCTTTATCATCCATTTGTTGCTGATGAAGGCTTCCGTGAATGAAGATTCAAGTTGTTTTGTGTTGACATGCTCTGCTTCTGTTACTGTACTTTGTGCATTGATGAACTTGACAATTTTCTGAGCTATATTTCCCCAACCTCCATTTAATGTGGTCTCCGGTGTAATGATGACAGCTTTATGTTCCCCTTGAATAGCAATAAAACCGATATATCTTCCATTCTCATTGTATTAAGGGTGCAGAAGAATTCCAAGAAATGATACTTCATGCTCATCTCTTAACTTTCTTTCTCTGTTCTTTTGTCGCCTCAATAAATACAAATGCTATCAACTTCAAAACTTTATGGCTGATCTTAACTTTTCTCATTAAATATCTGCTGCGTTCTACCCATTCGTACCAAATCTCTGCTTCTTATTTAATTCTAGTAACGTCATATGACTTAAAACCTGCAGTATAGTAAATACTCTCCCCCTCCATGGTGTAGTTCCAGTTTCAGATTAGTTGCTGGAAAATCCCCCCTTAGAAAGTTGTTGGAGTGAATAGTACGCTAGAGAGGTTTCACCTCGAAAAGTGGGTCTAGGCTAGGTATATTTTAAGATCTTCCTTTTGAAAAAAAAAAAAACCTTGAATTCTCTCTCATCGTTATAGTTTTAGAAGTTGATTGTTGCTTTGATTTGTTGTTATCCAATTCTATTGGTGGGGTAAAGTTGAAGCTAGTATTATCTCTACATTGTGTTAAATTAAAGACTTAATTTCTTCAGAATTTAATCATGAAGAAAAAGTCACGAGCCAGCTTTATATACCTTCTTGATTTAACCACTAAACCTATATTCTATTGAGTCGGTTAGTGGTTTAATACATTTTAAAACTGATAAGCTTAACTGTTAAGTGCAAATATCCAATTGAACTGATACACACCCCTAATCATTTGGGGCATAGACACATGTATGGTGCCAGGAGAAGTTCTTCAAGACTTATGTAAATATACATGTAATTGAGTAACTCGCCTTATTAATCATCTCCCCTCTCCATGCTCTAATGTCCCACATCACTATATTTCCTCTGTTTCTACCACATAATTCTAAACAACCATATTACACCCATATATTTGCCCAAATTGTTTAATAATCCTTTCCACTCCACTTTCTAGTTTTGACTCCCGAAAGCAGTAGACATCTTCTTCCATTCCTGCACCAAAAGATTCAATGTCCTTCTTTTAGCCATGTCATTCAATCCCCTAACATTCCATGTAGTCAAATTTAGCTTCATCTTGATAGGTTGCAAACAAAATTCCCATTGGTCCTAGTCCTAATTGCCCCCTAATAAACATAAAAAATTATGTTTTTAACCTCTTGTATCGGGTGTCCCTTTTGATGTCGGGAGTCCTGCAATTTAGAGCTTCAACTCTCTTTATTTGTCTACTCAGGTCTATCTTTAAAAAAAACAAAGCTACAGTTTCTCTCTCACAGCCTTCAAAATCAACCCTATAAGTTTTGCGTGCATCGCATTTTTATAACCCCACAGTGACCCATCTGTTTTAGCCATCTCCATTTGATTTTCCAGCGGGATTGCTATATCAACAAGTGAAATCTCCCTTGCTTCCATTTCAATAGTCTGTTCATCTCCATTCACAACTGTAATTGCATTGCACTCTTCATCACGCAACCTTTGCACTTCCCCAAGCCATGATTTATCATATTCAACAATTTGATTGTTTTCCTTCTCCTTGGACAGTAGACAAACTGCATCTTCCCCAAGGTTTAAGATTAAAATTGCTTCCTCCTATGTGTGGTTTTTGTGAGATCCGTAAAAGAGCTCGATCTGACATTAGGCTATGTTCTTTGCTCCTCTATGACCATCGTTGAGAGAGATTTTCTATTGAGAGGTTAGCATCTACCTTGACTAAAAGGAGATAAAAAGTACGAGGGACAGCTATGGGTCTGGCGTTACTATTGCTAAACATTAGAGCTTTCTTTAAGTCCATCCCCTTCCAATATATATTGATGGACTATTTAGATATGCCCAATAAGTCTTTGCTTACCCAGCCCCGCCCTATTTAAAACCTCCCCGCGTGTCGCATATGAGATACATCCACTTATTTCATAATTTGATGCTTTACAACTTCCATATGTCCTATCTTCTTTGTAATTCTAAGCCTCTCCTCTAACCCTCTGCAAAGTCTAGAGAGTCCGACTTCTTCAGCTTGCCGGGCATATTTGACCAGCACCAAAGCTTCAACCCATATGAGTCCGTCGATAAATCCCTTTTTTCTTCCTTGATAGATTTTGGAGTTTCTCTAGTATCGCTTTCACTTTTAATCGAGTCCATCTAAGATGATCTCTAAAGATGGTCGCTTCTTCGGTCTCCATCCAACCTCCAAAAATGTCGCCTATTTCTTTGAACATCCGTTGGACCACAAATATGGGAAATCAACAATTCTTATCCAGCCGGAACAAACCATACTTGGTTTCAATGTAGGACATGCCTAGAAGAGATCATCCTAATAAACTCAAAGAACATTCACCATAATTATACCATTTTTATAATGTTTTCAACCCACTGCAACTCTCCTTTATTCGAACTTGAGTGTGCCTAACCTCTATGAGCATGGTGGAACTTCTTTTCTATGTTTTTATTAGTAATAAAAAATAACATCCCATGTTGGAGGTCACTTCCAATTTTAAGCATCCTATGTATAGAACTAAAGCACAATAATCAAGTTCATACTCAAATAACCATAAACTTTTGCTTCCAAATATAGACACCACATTTCATAGAAAGGAAAGATGAGACATTGAGACCACTTATGAAGGGAGAGGACAAAAAGCAAATATACGAAACCAACACAAAAAAAGAACACCTAAAGATTGGAGCAAAAGCATCAATAACTTTACAACTTAGTTATGGATAAATATATTGTCTTCTTTACAAAGAGAAGAAAAATAAACTTGAGAATTTGGTTTTCAAGTATGATCTTGGCTAAAAAGTGAAAACAAATAAAGATTTATGGATCTTGATAGAGCAGCTCCTGTAACTGCCAATGACAGAGTGTGGGCACATACAAAATCACTATTAAATGACTGCAACAACTCATTAAAGGTAAAGTTAGAAATTCTTTTTTTAGGTTAAAATTCAGATCCCATGTCAAAGAAAACATAAAGTCTGCAAATGACTAATGTATATGTCCCAAGAATACAACACCATATCCAATTAAACAACTGACAATACTAACTTCTTTGTTGTTGCCAACTTTTTTTCCCTGAAAGGTTAAACTTTGGGGGACCCATTTGAATTATGCTTCTGAAACTGCCTTCAAAAGTGGGTTAAAATTATCTTTCACCTCCACAATCATTTTCCAAAATAAACCACCTTAGAGACTAGTCCCAATAAGTTGCATAATCAGATCTCCAGTTTGATTTATTAGCATTGATCTCACCATTCTTATTCCATTCTTCAACCAACATAACATTTCCAAGTTCAGCAAAAAATCTCATTTGTTAGTTTATACTTTTGGTAAAAGGCACCCCCACTAGTATTGAGAGTGGCACAAGTTAGTTAAATCAATAAGATTAAGCATTCCACCATATAGTAATAATTTTTCATGTCATTTTGATATATTATCAATGAAATCAATGTGACTTATGAATAAAATATTATCGGAGTCTCATGCACCTTGTTCCACTTGGTCAGCTATTTAATGACCGGCCCATGAGCACAAAACAGAATGCAGTATTTGTGCTGCCTCAGCAAATATTCTACATGAAAATGACACTTTTATATCCCACATGTAGCATAGGGGAATGGATATCTTGGAATATGCAGCTTGAAACTCAATAACAAAGAGAATACTGAGAAAGAGATACAATAATAAGAAGTCCACAATGTAGCATAGGCTAGCATATGAACAATAAGGACGACCAAAGAAAAGATTCAAGAATGCAGCTCTGGAATCAAAGATAGCCCAAAAATTTGATCAATTTACTCTCAAAGTTATAATCACCTTGTTGCACTGGTGCATTGTCACGGGCATTGACACCTTTTAATGTTGCTAGTATTTCATCTGCTATCATCTGTTTAATTTGATGTGGCACATGCACCACCTTTTCGTCAATGAAGAAGTCTTCCTTTAACCCCTTTATCTTCAACAGGAAAACAGAGATGTCTCATCAAGCTATAGCTTTAAAAATGAGATAAAAAGAGCTAAATATCCAAGTGATAAGACAACCATGAGGAAAGGGTCTTACTACTTCAATAAGTTGCAGAGGTTCTAGTTGTTTTCTTATTCGATTCGACTCTTCCATTTTCCTAACTTGATCTGGAGTATACCTAAAAGCTGCAAGTAGTAGCATAAATTAATATGACAAGAAAATCCCAAAAAGAGAGAAATTTAAGGGCTCATGGATCAAGGGAATTACCCCTGTGGGTATCACTGCGAGTGTACATGTATGCTGAAGTGTATGAGTGAAGCACATAGAGAGCAACGAAAATGTTAATTGAACAAACAATAATGGTGGTACGTTTGTAGGAAAACCATTTCGCTGAACCCCACCACTCTGCTCTAGCCATCTCCCCCTTCTCTTCTATGCTTCTTCAACTTCTGCTTACCCTCCATTCAATCAGCCATAGACAGATCCATTCAATCAGCCATAGACAGACCACCATTATCTGCTAGTTCAGACTAAATATTGACAAGATTATTTCTGCACGATTTGCGGTATATGCTCAAACAGATCGATAGTACCAATGACCGATTCTTTTCTAGTTTGGTCTTTGATTGACCAACAAGAATAAAATAAGTTGTACAATAATGGGATTTGCTTTCGGTTCTGAGGTGATTTTGGATTGAGGCTTCCGTTTAACGGATATTTTTCATTTACGCGATATAAAAGGGTAGGGGTACAGGTACAAGGTACAGGGTAACAAACTTCCAAGTCTTTAATTTAAAAAAGATAAAGTGGGGATAATATTATTATATTAAAAAAAATAAAATCAATTAAAAAATTAGGATTGTTATTCAACAATTGCATCAGTTATCTTAATAACTATCAAAGTTGTCCAACAACTTTGCATAATTGTTGAACAATTTTGAGTAGTTGTTGAGACTTGAATAATTGTGCAAAGTTGTCGAACAACTTTGATAGTTGTTGAGACAATCTTTTTAGTTGTTGAAGCGAATGTTTTAAAAATAAAAAATTTAAAAAAAAATTGTCCCTTTCACCCAATTTTTAAAACTTGAAAGACTCCCACCTAATTGAATAATTAGTTTGTCCCTTTTAATTCAAGGTCCCAACTAACAAACTGGAGGTCGGACATAATAAACTCACTAGGCATTTCGACATGTGATCCTTAGTCAAATGAGAAAATTTGCCTAATAAGCATCTTTAAGTTTGCAATTAGTAAAATGATCTACTTCTATTATCTTAAAATAAGAAAATAACTTTAAGAAAGAATTGAACTATAATGACAAATTAAAAACTATGGGAGGTACTTATAAATATACTTAAAAGATAAAACCCTGACTCATTTTTTTCAATTTCAAATTACCTTTTTTCCTCTCCCTAACTTTTTTCTTCTACATTCTTACTAAAAGTTCATTGTTTTTTTAACTTTTCAATTTCAAATTATTTTTTACCCCTCTTTAATTTTTTTCTTCTTCATTCTTACTAGAACTCATTATTTTTTAACTTTATCCTTTTGAAGCTAGTATCTTATTCCTAAATGTTTTGTCTCCTTCCAAATTTGTAAGTTTTCTACTCTTCTTTAATTTTAGTTCATTTTTTTCAAAAAGAAAAAGGTTTATGTATATATATGTAATCGATCGGATTAATAACCGATCTGTCCATATATCGATCGGATCGATAAACAATCTATCCATATGTCATTCGAATTGATAATCTATTTGTCAGATCGATAGTCAATCTATCCAAATATAGGTCAAATGGATAATCGATCTAACGGATTGATAATCGATCTGTCCATACATAGGTAGGATCGATAATCGATCTGCCCATATATCGATCGAATCGATAATAGATCTATCCATCACAAATCAGGTTTTGAACTAATTTGTAAAATGTGTAGAAGATTTGGTGGGGGTTTTTGTTTAAATTCTGTAAGTTGGTGATTTGTGACTAATTTGTAGCTTTTAAAACTTGTAAATAATTTTTAAATCACAAATAAATTAAAAAATTTAAAAGTGGATCATTTCCCTAAATAAAAAAACTTGTAGTCTATTTAATTAAAAAGAAGTCTTGAAAAGACTAGTTAACAAAAAATTCCAAGTCAAATCAAAATTTCAAATTCCGGATTACGATGACTTCATATTTCAAATTTTTACGGTTTGAGATTTTAAATATCATTTTTTTAAAATATAAAATTGTCTCATAAATTTAATTTTGTAAGAAACACTTAAATCATTTTAAGTTTTCTATAAAAAGACTCATGTTAGCATTAAAAGATTGTTGGTACTCCATATATATTATAGAATAATTAGTTGTTATTATTATTATTGATTAGTGGACCATCATAAAATTACTAGTATTACTACCCGTGTGATGCGCGGATAATACTAGAAAAAAATTATTTTGCAAATTTATCCAATGAATAAATAGGCATAAGATTTTTCTTTCCATCGACCGACCAAGACTATTGAAGTTTGATTCCATTAGGTTTCATTTATTGGCAATAACCCATCTTTTATCATCATCAATTATTTAAAGGTGAATATAATTGGTGATCCAAAGTGTTGTAATCAACCTTCCAGGAATCTAAAACAAAAATACGGATAATCTGATGTTTTTATCTGTAAAAGTTATAACTAAAAATTTATTCCCACCGCCTGTAATCAAACATATTATATGAAAATTTCCTTTACTCGAATTCGAATAGTGTCTGTTGGAATTTATCAAAAGCAGAAATATTAGGCAAATTATATTGGCTTTATTCAAAATTCATTCAATCAAATATAGTGAGGCCTACAGTACTTCAAGTGTTATGGGATACTAATTCAGTTAAATATGTCAGTTATATCATAGAATCAAGATGTTAATCTGAATATTCAATCAGAGATTCAACTTTTAAAAATTAAAACAAAAAATATGTCAAAGAATTGATTTTGCTTTAAACCAATAGTATAAAGCAAACAATGGGTTTTTGTTTTAGAATTACCAGCTAACTTATGAAGGACTTGATTGATATAAGAGAAAAATATCAGTAACACGATAGAAATCATGCCTCTTTGTTCATAATGTAAAAAAGCTACATGACTGGACTCAGTTTAAATGTCTACAGGCTATATTTTGATTCTTATTTAACTTTATTTTTTGATTGATAATTTTTAGAATACTATAAACCTTTAAGAATGCCACTTGTCCAATTTAAATCAAGATATCCTCTTCTTCTCTGTAACTCATCAAAAATTTTAGTTTTGGTGGATTGCTTGGATTCACTTAAATCATTCAAATGCTCTTCATATCAATGTACAAAGAAGCGCAAAGCAAAAAAAGTGACAAGGATCTATTTCACTCATTAGGTGTCACAACTCGATTTACGAGTCATGATGGCACCTATTTTATTTGTAATACCCCGTACTAATCTTAGCTCGATTCAGCTTTTAGTTTCATGCATAAGGGGCTTAAGGCTTTAAATTTTCACTAAGTGTTGGGGACTTAGTCATTTTCAAGACCCCTAAACTTTGATGATCTTATTTTTAACCTTCCTGACCTTTGGACGTTGATTTTTGAGTTGATTCATGATCGTAATTGTTCAAAGTATATCTCGGGTGAGTTTTGGAATTTTCGGACGAGCGTAAGGGCATGTTTGAAAAACCAAACCAGTAGCACCAACGGGATAAGCGGGCGCCATCCCCTCCAGTCCATCACTCTAATGCGGGCACCACCCAATCCAGTCCCCTGCTCTAAGGCGGGCGTCGTCCGGCTTAGTCCACCGCTCCAGAGCCTCACTGCCCCCTCTGTATTTTATCCAGTTTTTGTTCTTGGAATTTTAAGGGTATTTGGGTTATTTTCCTTCACCTAATCCGTCCATAACACGCATTTTGGGCTTTCAAAGAACATTATTTGCCCTTTTATTCACAAATTGCTCTCAAGAAACCCTCCCTTTCCCCAAGAACAAGTCTAAACTCTTTCACAAGAAATCAAGGAATTCAAGCTTCAAGCTTAAGAAATCCTCAAGGAATATTTAAGAATTCATCTAGTGAGGTATGCGGGGTATTCATAAATGGATCCCTTTCACCCATTGATCCCCAAAACCTTATTTTTTAATTAAATTATAGAGTTTTCCTTTACTATGGTATTTTATATGTTCAATATGGGTTGAATTCATGTTTTTCCTTGGTAATTCAAATTTAGTTCAACTCATATATGATCCCATGAAAGATTTGATTTCCTCATGCTATAAATTTTAGTTCCCATGTCTTTTTTAAGTGAATTTCATGATAAATTCCCCAATTTATGAATTTAGTCATGTGAATCATGTTGATTTCCTATGTTTAACCCATTCCCATGTTCAAGTTTATAATCCTCACATGTTTGATGAAATGTCTATGCTTTTGGGTTTTGAGCTATGATCCCATATTGTTGTTTTAAAAGCTTATTGTCGTAATTTATGGTCAATTAGTGTTGGCGGGTTATGAACGTCTGATACCTATGTGTTTTAAATGACTTCAGATCTGTCAAGTAATGATTCAGTTAAACCATGAATATTCCTATTTATTTAGTTGATATGATCATGATGAGCACTATCAGAAATAATGTTCAGTTAACCTTAGTTCAATTCAGTACCAGTGTCAGTTCAATTAAGAGTATTATTTAGCACCGAGCGAACTTAGGGATGGGGGATCACCTGCCAGTAAAGGGTGTGACCCTTAGTAGCAATCCCAGTTACAGAACGACGTTACCAATATAGGTTTAAGATATCTACTTACCAGTTGAGGGTTGACACATATCTCATGAGAGCACCTGCTAGTAGAGGGCGGCTCCTTAGTCCTTTGGGACACCAATTTAGTGGATCCACACAGCCAGTATTAGTACTCGTGGCACGGTACTAACACCCTTCCAATTGGGGTTACAGGTTGGACCCCGATTAACTCAGATTGGGGCATGCCTGTTACATAATACCTCCCACAGTTTCAGTCCAGTTATTCAGACTAAGTACAGTTCAGTATTACATGATTAGTATTCAGATATCAGTTAATCAGTATACAGACACTAGTTAATCAGTAATCGGTATGTTTCAGCTCAGGTTTGCTTAATCAAAGCATACAAATTTTCAGTTATTCAGTTATTTACAGATTATCTTAGAAACATGTTTATGCTTGGTCTTGCATTCTCAGATTTTACATGTTCATGCATTTATAGTCAGTTATCTTATGCATTTCAGTTAGTCTCTATCTCACGTACTAGTGCATTCAAAGTATTGATCACATACTTTTCTTTGCACTATGTTATCTTATAACATAGATTCGGACGCTCAATTTCCCGACCGCTCTTAGACAACTCATCGTACTCATTAGCAATAGTAGTAAGTTCTCATCCACCAAAGATAAGATTTTTTTATTTCAGTTATTTTAGTACTTTCTTTTGTTCAGTTAGATAGAGTTAGTTGGGAGTCTGTCTCATCAACTCCTAGTCAGTTTAGAGACTTTTAGACAATCAGACAATCAATCAGACAGTTAGTCATATACCAGTTCTTTCAGTACTTTTCCATCATTTAGATAGATGGTTGGTTTTCAGAATTTATCAAATGTTTTAGACTTATGATGTAATCACATCTCAGTATTCAAATTGGTATTACTTCAGTAGTTTATCTTCTGCAGACGTATTTTATTATTTTTTTATTCAGTGCTTATAGCAGGTATCAGCTTATGGGTTAGCTTGTGGTCACTTGTGACTGTAAGCACCATTGTTGCGATTAGGGGGTAGCCTCGGGTCATGACATTATTCCTCTAGTAAGTAAGCCAAATCGTAGCCCGGAGTTATAAGCAATAGGCTACTTTGGTGCAAAGAGGGCTAAAAGCTGGAAATTAACAATTTAAGACTGATAATAATAATAAGGCAATAATGTCAATCTAAAAGATAGATAAAACATCAACAACTATCCTACGAGCTAGTAGTGTTGGTACAAGAGTTACTACAAAAAAAGGAACATAAGTATTGAAATAGTCAAATACAAATCTTTCTCGAATGGTGAAAGACTAGACATATATAATAGAAGAAAAATGAGGAAACTCCTACTACGTAAGCTCACCTTATCTCTAAAATTAGCTCAACATGATCATCACGTCAACAACAGGCACTAGTACTTGGATCTACACCAAAAAGGTACAAAAGTATGGTATGAGTACCAAAACCACGGGTGCTCAGTAGGCATCATCGACCGAATAAGCTAAATTATGATATAAATACGATAAAATGCAAGATAAAAAAGATAAGTCAAGGTAAAAAGAGAAACCTCAAAATAACACGACCCGCCCGGGGGCATTGTCGTAATGGGCGTCCCACGTTCGACTGGGACCGGAGACCACCCTCGTTACCCAACCTAACCTCCAGTCGCCTACCCTGAGTTGGCTGAAGTTCGAGCATATAACAAGATAGTATAATAGCTCACATAAAGACTCTGGGATAGGGTCATAACCGTGATCGACCCAACCGAGTCCAACTATACCATACTAACCTCCCAATCATACCAAACCATACCAAAGTCCATAAACCAGGCCATAATCAAACAAATTCGAAAACATAATATAATTAATCCCAAAATAAAATATGATAGAACAATGAGAAATTATGTCCAATGATATCAGTGCGCCAGCTTATTCCAATACCAAAGCCGACACCCATACTGATCCCACCCATTTTAACCCATAGTAGTACCACAAAGCCTCTAACCAAAAGAGTAATAAAATTCGGTTAGGACACGCCCCTAACCATGGCCAAAACCAATATCCAAAATAAAATCAAAGTGTCTAAAAATATCCATAACATAAAATAGAGCCTTCTGAAAGGATGAAAGCTCACCACTTCACTCCAAATGCTGATCCCCGAGTCAATCACTATGTAGGAGGAGTAGAATGGTCGATTCCTTTATAGCAAGGGTATACAGCCGCCAGTAGATGGGTTAGAGGGTGAACGCTAGCATGATCTCAGGATTAGGATAAAATAATGTCATTTATAAAGCCAAGTAAAACCATCCATATGCACACAACCATATATATATATATATATATATATATATATATATATATATATATATACCAAAACGTAGAACGGGGCTGTGTAGCTTTGCCGTCCTAAACTACCCACAGGCGATATGGGTTCAGCCCCCTGTTGAAAGGGCCCCAGTGCATAAAGCCACATAACCAAGGAGGAAAAACTTGGGATGACTAGTAATTCCCTAAAATATAGTGTGACATCATGCACACTGTCACCAAGACCAACCTTATATCGGTAATTATGAGTTTCCAATTTTGCTCCCCCTGGGACCTCCACCTTCCACAACTTTGCTACATATCCCGCTATTATTGCCCAATTAAAACCATTACCAAGCAATGAACTAATCTATTTACCATTTATTAACCAAGGCCATTTAGTGTTGGTATCGTTATATCGACCATACTTGCAAGTACTATCCATAGCCAACCATATATAGGTTTAAGAGAATTCCAAGTGCCCTTCCATTTACCATATTAAACCACTTGGGGGATTCCATGTACCCCACAAGCATAACCATTTAGCCATTTACCTTTCCAATCCATTTAAACTATGCATAATTCCTTTACCAAGTTTTAAAACAAGCAAGATTTCCATTAAAAGTACTCAATGCAATAAAAACATTAGTATAGGCATTTTGTCAAACACATTGGGGGCATAGTATAACCAAAACCAATTACAATTACCATTAAAGCATCCTATGCAATCCAATTTTCCAAAACCACCATTAATGTACTTAAAGCATAATTAAAACCATGGAAACCATAACCAACCATTTAATATCAAAACCCCCAAATCACATTTGGAAACCAAAATCATACAACTAATGAAATCATGAAAACATTTATAAAAACCATACCTTTAGTTAGAATTAACAATGAGGGAAGAGAACATGACTTAAACCAAGATGCTGATAGAAAGAAATCACCAATACAAGCCCCAAATTAATACTCTAGTTGAAACCCTAACTTTCCTTGGCAAAAAGCTTTTAAGAGAATTATAGAGTGTTTAGAAGAGTTTCTAAGTGTTAATGAATGGAATAATAGGGTAAATAACCTCCTAAGTAGGTTAGAAGTCATGGGACCTTATAAGGATAAGTGGGTAAATATCCAGAATACCCCCACTTAAGTTGCACAAAATCCCATCCCAGGGGTACGACTGACCCTCACGAGTTGTACCCTTCAATACAATTAATACCATCCATTTGTATCCTTGACTCAATCTTTGGATCCAACACTGTCCAGCATACGACTCATCCAACCAAGTCATATCTGACGCATACGATCAGTACCCTTCACTCGTACCCTTCGCAGATTAAACCCAAGAAAGATTTAGACACTGTCCACCATACAAGTTCTGGATACGACTCGTACCCTGGCTTATAGCTCATGGTGTGCCACTTGTACTCAGATACAACCAAAGTAACCAAGTCTAAGATTAAGTTAAGGAACCAAATGAGTCATACCCACCAATACGATTTGTATCCCAAGTCGTATCCATTCCAGTAACCAAAATTCATCCCACCAACCAACATTGGTCAGCATATGGCTGGACCTTACCATCCGTACCTCAACATACGACTTGTACCCATGAGTCGTATTGGGTCCAGAGACCAGAATTCTAGGAAATATTCTAAGGGTCAAAACCTAGGGTATTGTATGAAACAAGCTTTAATACTTTAATTAAATAACCGAAATAGACATAATATGACAGAAAGCATAATTACTACTAACAAGATTGACCCCATAAGCTAGTAAGTGAGAAAATATAAATGACCCAATACAGACCCCCATAAGTTCAGGGGGTACATTTAAAAGAAAGTAAATAACCGAAGTTCTATAAATTTATAGAATATCAAGCTATAACTATGAATCCATTCATACTGTATCATATCATAAACAAACTTTCAATGACTGACTCAAATTAAAACTCAATATATCATTATTATTATTATCATCATTTATCGAAATTGAATTAAAACTTATGTCATCAACATCATCATCGCAGAAACTGAACTTGAAACTCAATATCTATAAGCCACCGAATTTGGCCCAGAATTAGCACCAACTTTCAAGTATCCAACTAGCATAAATATCATGTACCTAAAATCCTTAAGGTCTAAGTTAAGTATTTTAAAGGGTATAATATGCGTATAGAAGTCCACAAGAGCTAACATAACTCTTGGCCTAAGGTGCGCCAAAGGGGCCCACTTCTAATTCCTGAAATCCATTCTCAGGCAAATTCTACCCCAGACTAGACTAAGGTATCTAAATTCACTTCTAGATGTTAAATAAGACACAATTATCCCTAAGGTAGAAATTCTACCTAAAGCATGAGGAACTAAGTCAATTTTGCCTAAATTATGATTTCTTAATAGGCTAAATAGTCCAAACAATACAAATTATAGCAATCATACTTCCAATACCTAAATCCCATCCAATGTATAACATAATATCATAAGTAGTCTATGAATTCGCTCAATCTATGAAGAATGTAAACCTAGCCTATCTGGACGTCGAAGAAAACTCAAAGGATCTGCTACATTACTTGCAAATATACCACATGCCACTATCATTATCAATCAACCAATCATTCTTTTTACTTTGGGGCCCAAACCTATTGTCTAACAAAGAGGTCTGGGTTCTTCACTACTATAGCACCCCTCCTAACGACTCATAAGGTTTGATTACGAGTCCTTTAGAGTAGGCTATCAAAATCATAATCTACTCACCAACATAAGAATAATGGTATCCATATTACACCATTATGCTTTGGGTTCAAAATTACGTAAAAATCTCATCTGGGGCCTATTACGGAATCACACCTTCGATATCGACAAAATGTTCCTCTATGCTCAAGGAATATTTACCTTCAAGAATGGGTAAATTTTGAGCTCATATGGTGCTACAATCAACCCACTAATATTCTAGGGATTTTAAAAAATAATAAAAGATTTAATCATGAGATTGATGGAAACTTAATAAGAATTTGGAGAAGAAATGTGTTATTTGAGCTTACGAACACTCCAACATCACCCATGAATAGTTCTCCCTAAATTTTCACACCTTTTAAGGTTCTAAAATATTGGAAATGAGTAAAAATGAGGGAAAACAGGCTAAATGGGGAATTTATAGGCTTCCCAGGTGTCACTTAAGTGGACACTGGGTTGCTTAATCACTAGTTGCTTAGGCGACCAAGTGTCATTTTAGCGACATTTGCTGAGTTTATGTATGGTTGCTTAAGCGACCTTTGGCCGCTCAAGCGACCATTGGCCGCTTAAGCAACCATTGGCCGCTCAAGCAACCATTGCTTAAGTGCCAAAAACATCACTTGAGTGATACCTGCTAGGCAAGGCTAGGTCACTTAAGCGACCAATTTTTCTTTTACGCGGCCTTTACTTAAGCGACTAAATAGGTGCTTAAGCGATACACCAGCACCATCTAAGATAAGTCTCTACCGACTTTTTGGGATTCTAGAATCTCGAGTAATATCGTATACGCAAATGAACTGTGATACCCTATCAAATTTAACATTTTGGACTCAATGCTGTAGTCAAAATTTCCATCCAAGTCCTTTTCGTTTAAAAATGGGTCCCTCACCCATGTGCCATTTTTCTTAACTTTCAACCTATAACCCAAAATAAGCTTGGAAGCCTCGGGACCCAAACCAAGGATTCACCTAGTGTAAAAGCAATATTTTGGTGTTGTTAGAACTGTCAGAATTGGAATACGAGGTCTATTGACTGAAGCTTTAGCCTGGTAGTCAATTTTAACCAATGAGGGCTTTAAAAATAGAATTAGCTCTAAAAATAAAATGCACTGCTCGGTAACCAAACCATTAATTCTAACAAGTCACAAATAACTTGAGACAATTATAAAAAAACTCTAAATGACAAATATAAGTGGATATACAGATGATGGACTAGATGGTCATTACAATATCCACTACTAAATGAGCTTTCACCCGTGAAAGTAAACGATTAGGATGTACCTGAAGCCTTAAACAGGTGAGGATACTGGGTCTGCAACTTAATATCGATCTCCCAAGTAGCCTCCTCTACTGGGCGGTGCCTTCACCGAAACTTAACAACTAAAATCTCTGTAGTGCGTAACCACCTTTTATTACTGGATAATATAAGCACCAGTTTCTCTATGAATATCTAGCGCTCATCCAACTGAATAGAGTCCCATTTAAGCACATAAGACACATTGGGAATGTATCAGCGCAGTATAAAAGCATGGAAAATTGGATGAACAACAACAAAATTTAGGGGTAAGGCTAATTTATAAGCCACATCACCAACTGTGCAAAGAATCTCAAAGGGTCCAATATACCTGGGGCTAAGCTTGCCTTTCCTCGAAAACATCATCACATCCTTCATGAGCGATACACAGAGAAATATCTGGTTACCAACTACAAATGTCAAGGGACAAAGTATATGATCTACATAAGCCTTCTGCCTACTCCGAGCTGCCCTCTACCTATCCTGAATGACCCTAACTCTATCCAACGACTCTTAAAGTAGGTTAGTACCACGAGGTATAATCTCGAAGGTCTCAAACCAACCAATCGGGGAATGACATTTCTACCATACAAAGCCTCAAAAGGCGTCATCTTAATACTCTAATGGTAGTTATTATTATACGCAAACTCCGCCAAAGCTAAGTGTTGCTCCTGCAGACCTCCAAAATCCATAATAGGGGTTTGGAGCATATTATTTAGAATCTTAATAGTTTGATCTAACTGCTCATCGGTCTTAGGATGAAAGGTTGTAGTAAGATTTACCTGAGTGTCCAACTCCTCCCGAAAATCTCTCCAAAGGCTCAAGTAAACACTGAACCTCGATTTGAGATGATAGATATAGGCACACCATGCAAACGGACTATCTCAATAACATAGATACGAGTTAACCTTTTAACACTGATAGATATCTTAATAGGAATGAAATGTGTTAATTTGGACAACAATTCACAATGACCCAAATACCATCGGAAGCATGGGATGCGCGAGGTAAACCACTAACAAAGTCTATGGTAATTCATTCCTATTTTTACTTAGGAATGGGAAACCTCTGGATCAAGCTACCAGGTATCTGATGCTTGGCCTTCACCTAATGACAACATTGGAAATTAGCTAAAAAGTTTGCCACATATCTTTTCATACTACTTTACTAATAATATTGCCTCAAATTTCTATACATCTTCACTGTACCCGGGTGAATAGAATATCTAGAGCTATGAGCTTATATATAATCTACTAAATCAATTTATCAACCCTAGGAACATATATATGGTTGTTAAATCTCAAAACACCCTCAGAATCTATGGTATCCCTCTTGGACTTACCACTCAACACCTAATCATGGATGATGCAAAGTCTCATATCCTCAAATTAGAGTCTCTAAATCTACTCAAATAGTGAAGACCTCACCTCAACACTAGCAAGAATCCTCTTGGGGTCTGAAATATCAAGTCAGACCATCAAGTTGGGTAATAACTGAATGTCCCATGCCGACGGCCTTTGAGAAACTAAAATAGAAGCCAAACTGCTAATACTTACCACCTTCCAACTTAAGGCATCTACCCTATGTTCGCCTTGCCAAGATGATGCAAAATAGAGATGTCATAATACTTAAGCAACTTCATCCATCTACGCTACCTAGAATTAAGCTCTCTTTGGGTTATAAGATGCTGAAGACTATGTTGATTTGTGAAGATCTCACAATGTGCGCCATAAAGATGATGTCTCCAAATTTTATGCACAAAGATTATCGCCACCTATTTTATGCCATGCAAGTGTTTGATAAAATGCCTCTATAGATGCATTATGAACAAGTGTGCATTTTTATGCTATACAAGATCATGTGAAGCTTTACTTTTCCTGTTATTGAGTCCTGAGGGTATTTATAGCCGATAATTTAGCTGTTTACCTAAAGCCTATGTTAGTTACAGAATAATCTCAGTAACGTCATGATCAGTAGTACTCTCAGTCAGTTACAAGGCTTAGGAGAACTCAGTAGACTCAATATTAGTCTCTTTAGTTTAGTATTCAGTTCAGACCTCAGTAAACTTAGTTAACTAGCTGAATTCAGTTGTCTTTCATCAATCAACAGAATTTAGTAAACTTAGTAACAGTTCAGTCAAGCCTAGTATGAACTAGGAAATCAATTCAGTATCTATTCAGTTGGGAGTAGAATTTAGCATCGAGCAAACCCAAAGATGGGGGCATTCCTGCCAGCAGAGGGTTTGACTCTAAGTAGCAATCCCTGATTTACAGATCTACGTAGCCAGTGTAGGTTGATATAACTTCCTACTAGCTTAGGATTGATACATCTCACATGAGTTTTTCTACCAGCGAGGGTTGATAAAAGAGCTTCCTGTCAGAGAGGATTAACTCACAACTTGTCTTTACCCATGGTGCAATATTAACACCCTTCCAACTAGGGTTACAAATTGGACCCCAATCTATTCAGAAAGAGGCATATCGATTAGATGATTACCTCTCACAGTTTTAGTTTCAGACTTAGTCTCAGTATAAACTTCAGTTCTACAGATTTAGGACTGTCAGACACAGTCACTCAATTCAGTACAAAACTCAATAAGTTCCACAGAATCAAGACTGTCAGATATAGTCACTCAGTTATCAGCTACACAGTACCAGTAAACTCAAATATTAGTAAATTAGTAATTCAGAACTCAATATCCAGTGTTATCACGATCTTAGTTATAATATTTGTATTCATATATGTACCCTCATTCAGTTAATTCATGTCATTCATTTAGTATTGTTCATGCATATGAACCCATCCATTTTAGCCTACCTCAATTAGCATACCAGTATATTCAAAGCATTGATACATACCTTTCTCTTACGCTATGATATCTTATATAATAGGTTCAGATATACGGGATCCCGAGCACCATTAGCAGATCAACTCTTCAGCAGTCAGAGTTAATGGTGAGCCCTCATAGTTCGAGGACATAATTATTTTTGTAACTCCCCAAATCTGGTACCCAGAATGCTACATGGTGCTCATGACTCCGAAGGACCACAAGCTAACCCATGACTGATATCGATACTTGTATACTACATTATATATTGTATGATTGTGAAAACATGAACTGAAAGATCATAAGGTTCAAGATTGTAACATAACTATTAAAGATATAGCATCTGAATGGGGTATGAAATACCCAAAACAAAACTGAAATAACATGATAGTCTGGAAAGCCTCTAACTAACTGAACTGTCTGAATAAGGAATTGATGGGACATGTCCCCAACTAACTCCAACTAATAAATTAGTTAATGAGATAATAAATAAATAATTATATCCTCAAGAGATGAGGACTCACTGCTAACTCTGACTGCTGAAACTGAAATGCTACTGATGCTCTGGAGCTTATGCTTCTAAACCTATGGTATAAGACACCATAGCGCAAATATGTCAGTACTTTGAATGTACTGGTATGCATGGAAGGTAGGCTGAATGCATGGAGTTCATATGCATGAACAATACTAGCTAACTGACTAATATGAATGTGAGAATACATGCATGAATACATAGTAACTATATATGACATCATGATAACATAAATTTACTGATAACTAACATGACTGATAATTGAATTCTGATGACTGATATAACTGATGACATGAGTGACTGTTCCGACAATCCTAAATTTGATGGAACTAGCTGAGTTTCATACTGTATCTGAGTTGACTATATCTGATAGTCCTAAATTTTATAGAACTATCTGAGTTCTATTTTTGAGACTGAATGACTGTATCTGACAGTCCTAATTCTGTAACTAAAACTGTGGGAAGTAGTTATCTAACCGATATGCCCCTAATATGCCATTATGGCTAAGTTGGAGTTCAATCTGTAACCCTAATTGGAAGGGTGTCAATATCGCACCACTGGTAAGGACAAGCTGTGAGTGACCCTCATCTTACAGTGTCCCCAAAAGAGAACGGTGGGCCCCTCATCTGATAGTGCTTATCCACCTCATCAACCCTCATCTGTCAGTATTGATGTCTCAACCTATGTTGGCTACATAGTTCTGGAATGCAAAGATGACTTCTAAGAATCACACCCTTATCTGACAGTATGTCTTCCCATCCTTGGGTTCACTCGGTGCTAATTCCTACTCCTATCTGAATAGACACTGATCATGGATTACTGAACTGGACTGAATTAACTAGTTCCATTGACTGATAGAAAAGTATTAAGAGTACTGTATTACTATGCTTTCCTGAGTCATATGCATAACTAAGTTCTATGGATCATGGCTTAACTAAGGATATCATGAAAACATGACACAGACTATAGGCACACAGCTATATTTTTTGGTAACAAGTACCCCCAGGACTCGATAGAAGAAAGCTGATAAAGCATGACTTTCTTAAGTACATGACAAATATAAATAATACATAATCCATTGGCTAAGACATTTCATCAAAATACTTGACATACATAACTTGTACATGAATGGAGATTTCATATTATCATACTTATATGACACTTTTCCTTCACATAGGCATTTAATCAAACATGGTTGGAGCATGCTATGGTTATACAATCATCAACACATCTAATAATCAAGGATACATCAATCAACTTGTGAATTGAAGGGTTTATCATGAATACCACGTAATTCCTCACATACTAGAATCAATTCTTGTAATTAATAGTCTATAATATGGAATGAAACCAAACAACAACATGAACATCACTTTTCAATTCAATCAAATCATAAACATTCACAAATATACAAATCTTTGAATTTTAAAAAGAGATTCTTGAGCTTCATGGATGAAAGAGACCCATGAAACAACACATGACATACCTTAGTTCTTGATTTAGCGAAGATTGATGGAGAGACTTTCTTGAAATTGAATCCCTAATTGAAACCCTAGCTTGTTCTTGAGAGAAACTAGTATATTTTGGGTTCCAAATAGCTGAATCTAGTGTTAAAGACTTAAATAGGGGTG
This sequence comes from Capsicum annuum, assembly GCF_002878395.1. NCBI lineage: Eukaryota > Viridiplantae > Streptophyta > Magnoliopsida > Solanales > Solanaceae > Capsicum > Capsicum annuum. Next base: position 27,164 of record NW_025883384.1, read on the forward strand.
GGAAATTAACCTTTTTAACCCTGGATGCATCTTTTAATTTCAGTGACATTTTTTTAAATCGGACCCCAGTTGCAATGCGGCGCTATCGCACCGTGTCAATAGAATTTGACAACTGGGGAATTGATGGATGGCGCGATGCGGAGCCATCGCGTTGCCACTTTATTTGCGACCTAAAAGTTTGGCACGACGTGCCACTATCACAGATCCCTACTGGAATTTGACAATTGCCATTTTTTCCTGTGGCACGGGGCGCTACTGACTAATATGGCACTGTTTTACGATGGGAACTTGAAATAGTCATAACTTCTTACTCGGTTATTGGATTTAGGTGAATTTTATATCAATAAAAAGCTTATTGAATTTCTCACATGGAATAAATATCATTCAATTTAGAAGATAACACTTGACATTCTTGGGAAAAAAATTTAGTTAGGAAACTTTGGAGTATTACAATATCTCTCCGTTGGGAACATTTGTCCTTGAATGAGACTGACTGAGAGAGGAGAAATGATAAGATAAAGTACACACTGATCATAAAAAATAAAAGATGACTGACATAACTGATATTTTGGAGATTCATACTGAGCATACATATCTGATGCATGATTTCATGACTGAGCTAATACATGAATGCATGACTAAGAGTAATGATAAGCTGATCACACACATATCTGATGCATGAATACATGATGAAACTGATTACATGACTGAGATTTCTAATAATTGAGTCTTCTTACAAGGAGAATGCATGTCTGATGCATGAACACATGACTAATCTGATGCAAGAATATATAATTATATATGCAATGGTACTTAGTACCAAGTTTAAAAATGGAATCCTGATCATGAGGCTGATACCAAGTTGTAACTGAAATCTGGACATGAAAACTGATAAGCATAAGGAGAACTATTACCTTGAGCTTTATCTGAGTTAGCAGAGAAGAGGTGAGGGTACTTGGTATGCATGTCGCTTCTGTTTCCCTAGTAGCTCTCTCAATGGGCTGATTTCACCAAAAACTTTGACTAGAGGGACTTCTTTGTTCCTCAGTCTACGAGTCTGGTAATCTAAAATTTTGATTAGAATCTCCTCATAAGAAAGGCTCTTCTGAACATCTATGTTATGAATAGGGACTACAACTGCTGGGTTACCTATACACTTCTTGAACAAAGAAACATGGAGGACTGGATGAACTGAGGCTAGTTTTGAAGGCAATTCGAGCTTATAAGCTACCTTGCCGAAGCAATTAAGAATTTTGAAAGGACCAAAATATCAGGGACTGAGCTTTCCCTTCCTATCGAACCTCTTCACTCCCTTCATAGGAGAGATCTTTAGATAGACATAGTCACCAACCTCAAACTCAAGATCCATTCTACGCACATCTGCATAAAACTTTTATTGGCTTTGAGCAGCCCAGAGTCTTTCTCTGATAAATTGGACTTTCTCTAAGGCATCGAATACCAAGTCAAGTCCTATCACTGAGGCCTCACTAACTTTGAACCAACCAACTGGAGATCTATATCTCCTACTATAGAGAGCTTTGAATGAAGCCATCTGAATACTAGAATGATAGCTATTATTGTATACAAACTCAATCAAAGGCAAGTGGTCATCCCAACTACCCTTGAAATCAATTGCACACGCTTTTAGCATATCTTCTAGGGTCTAAATGGTCCTTTCTACTTGACCATCTATCTGAGAATGAAAGGCTGTACTGAGATAAACTTGGGTACCAAGACCTTTTTGGAACGCTTTCCAAAAATAAGAGGTGAACTAGGTACCTCTATCTGAAATAATGGATAATGGAATACCGTGTAATCTGACCAACTCCCTAATGTAGAGTTTGGCGTTATCCTCGGCTGAATATGAGGTATGAACTGGAATAAAATGGGATGATTTGGTCATTCTATCTATAATGACCCAAACTGAATCATGTTGGTGACGAGTACGAGGCAAACCCGTCACAAAGTCCATGTTCATTTCTTCCCATTTCCAAGTAGGAATATTGAACTCCTGCATGGACCCACTAGGCTTTTGATGCTCTATCTTAACATGCAGATATGTAGAGCACTTAGCCATAAACTCTACATTATATTTCTTCATCCCACTCCACCAATAGATCTCCCGCAAGTCATAGTACATCTTTGTGGCCCCTGGATGAATAGAGTAGCGCGCACCATGCGCTTCTACAAGAATTCGTTGCCTTAAGTCATCTACACCTGGAACACAGAGATGACCTTGACAACGTAATACACCATCTTCCCCTTGAGATAAGACCTCTACTTTCTTATCCTTAACTAACTCTTTCAACTTAAATAAACTGGGGTCTCTATCTTACTTTTCTTTTACCTCAGAAACTAGAGATCATTCTGAACTACTCTGAACCTATATGTCACCCTCTTCTGAATCAACTAAGCAAATTCCTAGTCTGGCAAGCTGATGGACTTCCTCAGCTAACTTCTTCTTACTATCCTTGACATAAGTAATACTACCCATAGACAGTCTACTGAGAGAGTTGGACACTATATTGGCCTTGCCCGGATGATTAAGGACTCTCATGTCGTAATATTTCAAGAGCTCTAACCATCTTCTCTGATGAAGATTGAGATATTTATGAGAAAAAATATACTGAAGGCTCTTATGATCGGTGAACACATCTGCATGAACTCCATACAAGTAATGCCTCCAAATCTTTAAGGCAAAAACCACGGCTGCTAATTCAAGATCATGGGTAGGATAATTCTTCTCATGGGGTTTAAGATATTTGGAGGTATAGGCTATTACCTTACCATGCTGTATGAGGAAACCACCCAAACCTACTCTGGATGCATCACAGTACACTACAAACCCATCTGGACCATCTAGAAGAGCTAAGACTGGGGCTGAGGTGAGTCGAGTCTTTAACTCCTGAAAGCTCTTCTCGCAAGGATCTGACCACTGAAACTTGACTTTCTTCTGAGTCAATATGGACATAAGGGATGCAATAGATGAAAATTCTTTAAAAAATTGTCTATAATAGCTAGCCAAACCCAAAAAACTCCTGATGTCTGATAAAGAGATAGGTCTGGGCTAGTTTCTTACCACTTTGATCTTTTAAGGATCTACTCTAATGCCAACACCAGAAACGATATGGCCAAGGAATGCTACTGACCTTATCCAAAATTTGCACTTACTAAATTTGGTAAACAGTTAATGATCTTTGAGAGTATAAAGTATGATTCTGAGATAGTTTGCATGATCATGCTCACTACGGGAATAGACCAGAATATCATCTATAAAGTCTATGACGAACATGTCCAAATACTGCTTGAACACATGATTCATCAAGTCCATGAAAGCTATTGGGGAATTGGTAAGACCAAATGACATGATTAGGAATTCAAAGTGACCATACCGAGTACAGAAAGCTATTTTTGGAATGTCACATTCTCTGACTCTGAGCTAATGATAGACTGATCTGAGGTCTATCTTAGAAAAATAGTTGGCACCCTAAAGTTGGTCAAACAAGTCATCGATTCTGGGAAGAGGATACTTATTCTTGATCGTGACTTTATTGAGCTGACGGTAATCAATGCATATTCTAAGAGAACAGACTTTCTTGTGCACGAATAAGACTGGTGCGCCCTATGGGGACACGCTGGGTTTGATGAATCCCTTATCTAGGAGATCCTTCAACTGATCATTTAATTATCTGAGTTCTACCAGTGCTATTCTGTATGGAGAAATAAATATAGGCTGAGTATCTAGAGAAAAATCAATGCCGATGTCTCTTTCCCTTTCGGGAGGAATCCTTGGAAGATCTTCGGGAAAGACATCTAAATATTTATTCACTACTGGGACTGATTCAAGATTGGGAGTTTTTTGGAACTAGTGTCTTTAAATCAAACAAGATGATAGACATATCCTTTAGATATCATTTTCTGTGCCCGATGGTAGGAAACAAGCTGAACTCTAGAAGCAGATACACTACCCTTCCACTCTAGGACGGGTTTATTTAGAAACTGAAACTAGACTATTCTTTCTATATTCGACTGTGGCATAGTTGGAATGAAGACAATCCATGCCAAGAATGATATCAAAATCAGTCATCTCTAATTCGACTAAGTTTGCTGAAGCGACATTTTGAAATATCATAACCAGGCAGTTCCTGTATACCCGCCGAGCTATGATGGTTTTACCAACTAGGGTAGAGACTGAGAAGGGATCTATTAGAATTTCTGGACTGACTCTAAAATCAACTGCTATATAAGGAGTAACAAAAGACAAAGAAGCTCCTAGATCTAGCAAAATATAAACATGTACATGAAAGATCTATAACATACCAGTAACCATATCAGGAGAATTTTCCTGATCTTGCTGGGACTGGAGAGCATAGAGTCTGTTTGGGAATTTCCCACTAGTAGCACTGAAAGTGGCACCCTACTGAGTTGGGCGACTAGACTGAGCTGAGGAACGGTTCTGCTGACCCTGATAATCTGACTGGGGAAAATCTCTGACTCTGTGGCCTAGCTTGCGACATCTAAAACAAACATCGCTACCAGCTCTTCAAGCACCCTTGTAGTTCTTACCACAAGTCTAACAAAGGGGATTAGTTTGGGCATTACTGACACTGCCCTGAGACTTAGAGCCTGGCGCCCTATCTTTATTACTATCCCTTAACTTAAGGAGTTGGAGCACTAGCTGACAAAGGAGCTAGAACTGACGGCTTAGGAAGAAACTGAGAACGGTTTCCTCTTTTTAATTTAGGCTGAGAAAAGTTGAAACTACCTGTCTTTGCTCTATTATTCTGTTTCTCCCTCATCTTAATCTTTTGATCTTTTATCTGCTGAGCATGAGTCATAAGCCTAGCTAAAGTCTTGTTACTATTCAACATCGTAGACCTACACTCATTGACCATACTATCATTCACCCCAAAAACAAACTTACTCATCTTGGCCCTGCTGTCGGCAACCACATGAGGGCATATCTATCAAATTGAGTAAACTTAAGAGAATACTCTTTCACCATCATGTTGCCCTACCTGAGGTTGATGAATTCTAACACTTTGGCTTCTCTCAACTCTAGGGGAAAGAACCTCTCTAAGAATACAGTGACAAACTTGTCCCACTCCATAGGCCCTGCATCAACTGACCTTTCTGACTTTCACTGTTTGTACCAAGTGTCAGCAACATCTTGCAACTAATATGCAGCTAGTTCTTCACTCTCAACAGCTGAAACCCCCATAACATCTATAACCTTCTAAACCTGATTGATGAATTCATGAGGGTCCTCATCTGACTTAGATCCGACAAAGGATAAAGAATTTATTCGGGTGAAGTCCCAAATCCTAACTGCAGCTGAATTAGCCACTGGGTTGGCCGAAATGACGACTGGTTATTTTTTCTAAGCAGCAATTGACTGAGCAAGAGTAGTGAATGAAGCTCTAAACTCTGCATGAGAAACATGTTTTCCCAAATTTTCTTCAGGACGAGGGGCTGACTGATTTTCTTTTCTTCTTTTAGGAGGTATGTTCTGTAGAAGAAAGGGAGAAACGGATTAGGTTGAGAGATTGACTTGAGATTATGCTCACTGGCATGAGATGAATGCTGAAAGAAGGAAAAACTGTTCCTAAAACATCTTATAGCCTCCTGTACATAAATGTGGTGTGCAACACATCCATGTACAAGACTCTATAAGATGTGATTTTCAGACTTCCTAGGATACTATTGAACCTTAGGATCTAATACCAAATTTGTAACGCCTCAAATCTGGTACCCTGAATGCTACATGGTTCTTATGAACCGAAGGACCATAAGCTAACCCATGACTGATATCTCTACCTGTATACTGCATAATATACTATATGATTATGAAAATATGAACTAAAAGGCCATACGGTTCAAGACTGTAACATAATTGATAAAGATATAACATCTGAATGGGGTATGAAATGCCCAAAACAAAACTAAATAACATGATAGTCTGAACATGATAGTCTAAAAAGCCTTTGACTGACTGAACTGTCTAAATGAGGAGTTGATGGGATATGTCTCCAACTAACTCCAACTAATAAATTAGTTAATGAGATAATAAATAAATGATCATGTCCTCGAGAGATGAGGACTCACTGCTAACTCTGACTGCTGAGACTGGAATGCTACTGATACTCTGGAGCTCATGCTTTTGAACCTATGGTATAAGACACCATAGCAAAAGTGTGTCAGTACTTTGAATATACTAGAATGCATGCAAGGTAGGCCAAATACATGGGGTTCATATGCATGAACAATACTGGCTAACTGACTAACATAAACATGAGAATACATACATGAATACGTAGTAACTATATCTGAGATCGTGATAACATGAATTTACTGATAACTAACATAACTGATAATTGAATTCTCATGATTGATATAACTGATGACATGAGTGATTGTATCTGACAGTCCTGAATCTGATGGAACTAGCTGAGTTTCGTACTGTATCTAAGTTGACTGTATCTGATAATCTTGAATTTTGTAGAAGTATCTGAGTTCTATTACTGAAACTGAATAACTATATCTGACAGTCCTAATTCTATAACTAAAATTATGAGAAGTAGTTATCTAACCAACATGCCCTTAATATGCCATTATGGCTAAGTTGGGGTCAATCTGTAACCCCAATTGGAAGGGTGTCAATATCGCACCACTGGTAAGGACAAGCTGTTAGTGACCCTCACCTTACAGTGTCCTCAAAAGAGAACGGTGGGCCCCTCATTTAACCATGCTTATCCACCTCATCAACCCTCATATGACAGTGTTGATGTCTTAACCTATGCTGGCTACATAGTTTTGGAATGCAAGGATGACTTCTAAGAATCACACCCTCATCTAACAGTGTGTGTTCCCATCTTTGGGTTCACTCGGTGTTAATTCCTATTCCCATCTGAATAGACAATGATCATGGATTACTAAACTGAACTGGACTGAATTAACTGAGTTCCGTTAACTGATGGAATAGTACTGAGATTATTGTATTACTGATCTTTCCTTAGTCACATGACTGACTAAGTTCTATGGATCATGGCTTGACTGAGGATATCATGAAAACATAACATGGACTCTGGCACACAACTATATTTTTTGGGTACAAGTACCCCCAGGACTCGATAAAAGAAAACTGATAAAACATGACGTTCTTGAGTACAGGACCAACATCAACAATACATAATCCATTGGCTAAGATATTTTATCAAAACACTTGACATACATAACTTGTACATGAATAGAGATTTCATATTATCATTCTAGTATGACACTTTTCCTTCACATAGGCATTTAATTAAACATGGGGGGAGCATGCTATGGTTATATAATCTTCAACACATCTAATAATCAAGGATACATCAATCAACTTGTGAATTAAAGGGTTTATCATGAATGCTGCATAATTTCTCACATACTAGGATCAATTCTTGTATTTAATAGTCTATAATATGGAATGAAATGAAACAACAACATGAACATCGCTATTCAATTCAATCAAATCATGAACACTCATAAATATACAAATCTTTGATTTTAAAAAGAGATTCTTGAGCTTCATGGGTGAAAGAGACCCATGAATCAACACATGACATACCTTAGTTCTTGATTTAGTGAAGGTTGACGGAGAAACTTTCTTGAAATTGTATCTCCAATTGAAATCCTAGCTTATTCTTGAGAGAAAATTAAGAGAAACTAGTATATTTTGGGTTCCAAAAAGCTGAATCTCGTGTTAAAGGGATGAAATAGGGGTGGGAAATTGACCCTTTTAACCCTGGATGCATCTTTTAATTTTAGTGAAAGTTTCCTGAATTGGACCCCTGGCGTGACGCGGCGCTATCACATCGTGTCACTGGAATTTGACAACTAGGAAATTAAGGGATAGCGTGATATGGAGCCATCGCATTGCCACTTCATTTTTGACCTGGAATTTTGACGCGATATGCCACTATCGCAAACCCCGACTAAAATTTGACAATTGCCATTTTCTCCTGTGGCGCGGCGTGCCACTGACTAATATGGTGTTGTTTTACTATAGGAACTTGAAATAGTTATAAATTCTTACCCGGTTATCTCATTTAGGCGAATTTTATATCAATGAAAAGCTTATTGAATTTCCCACAGAACAAAAAGTGAACATCTTGAAAATTCCTCATGGAATAAACATCATTCAATTTAAAAGATAACACTTGATATTCTTGGAAAAAAAAATTAGTTAGAAACCTTTGGGGTATTACAATTTTCTTCAGTTTTTTGGTTTATCAGTGCAGTTTTTAATAGTTCGAGTTAGTTAAGGGCTTGTCCCATCAACTCCACGATTCAGACAGTAGAGGATCTTCAAACTAGAGTATTTTCAGACATATGATTCAGTTTTAGTATTGTTATACAATATTCAGTTTTTATTTCAGTATTGAATCTTATGGCAAGTTTCCACCTAATTTTGGCATATTTGTAGTATTACTACTAAGTTATTGTAGCAGTTACCAGTCATTGGTTAGATTATGATCCTTCGAGATTATGAGCATCGTGTAGCGTCCGAGGTGCAGACTCAGGGCGTTACGTTATGTTAGAGATATTTGTGTTCTTTTTATTGTTATCTGTTTTGGCTATTTACTTTCACTGTTTGGAGATATTTCCAAGTTTGACCTTTTCCCTTGACTTGTCTTAATTATACAATATTTTAATTTAGCTCATTCGGTTGATGATGACTATGAGTACTTGTTTGATATTCATACTACACTTTATACCTTTTGGTGAAGATTCGAGTACTAGATACCACCACTGATGTTGTGATTGTGCTAGTCAAACTTTAGAGAAAAGGTGAGCTCTTAGATCCGTAGTGACCTTTTCTCCATATTTTGTTATTTAATAGTCATTTTATTCTTTAAGACTATTAATTATTGACATTGATAGTACTTGTATTCTTTTATATTAGAGACCTCTGTACAAAAATTGCTAGGTTATGGGATTATATTAGTCCTCTTTTATTTCTATTTCATTGTTTTAGTATTCTATGATTTATTGGTTATAATTCATTTCCTTGTATATTTTCAGCATTTATACCATTTTCCACCAATTAGACCATTACTTTTAGTTTTAGGCAATGATTTGGCTTGCCTACTTGTATGGTAATGTAGATTTCATCATGACTCAAGAAACGGGACCGTGACAAATATTGGACTGCATCAGATATATTGAACCAACAAAATTCCTATGTTCTTGTAGGCTTCGATTAGGGTCTCAAGATTCTTTCAAAATCTCGTGCATGAAACAGAATATGCTACCATACTGAATTTGACATTCTGGACTCAACAAAATTATCAAAATTTCCAACTAAGATTCTTTCAAAAAAATATCCACACCAATAGTTCTTTTTAAACCAAATCTATCCAATAGCCCAAAATAAGTTTAAAAGTTTTGGTACCTAGACTAGGGTTACCCGATCCTAAAGTCAACATTTTGGAGCTAATAGTTCTATCAAAATTTGCATCCAAGGTTTTTTTACTAAAAGTTTTTGCATGAAATCAATTTATTAACAATGAAAGCTCCAAAATAGGAAAATAAGCCTAAAACCCAAATGAACCATTTGAAAATTAAATCGATAGTTAAGGTAAGTCATAAATAACCTTTAGCAATTATGAAAGGCACGAAACACCGAAAATGTTCATAAAATAATAAAATAACAGGAAGATCATTACAACTATAAAACCCATAAACTAGAATCTGAATTTTAGTTAATTTAAGATTTTATCACTCATTCTAATGTGGTTGATATCCTAAAAAAATTCTTCTAGGGTGATTATGAATTTCTAACACAATAGATAGAGAGAGATCTCAAATGCAATTGGATCAGCCTCCCCATGGATTCTTTGTAAAAAATTTTCGACCGAGAATAAGGTACAAGGTTGCATGTATCCTATGATAGTAGATTGGCATAGTGCTAGGTTATATCCTATGGTAGTAGATTGGCATAGTGGTAGGTTATACTTTGATTAGAGAATTGGCATAGTGGTAGGTTATACTTTGATTATAGAATCACATATACTTTGTAAAACTAATAGAAGGAAGCATAATTAGCCCTTCAGACATGGTGATTGAGTTGATAATGCTTTGAATAACGAAGAAGGATTGGATGTGCTATATATATATACATGTATTTATGTAAATAAATATATATATATATATATATATATATATATATATATAT
>NW_025883384.1:37476-126633 GCF_002878395.1 Capsicum annuum
ACTTAATGTCCTCTTAACTAATTAAAAACATGATTTTTTTTCATTTGAACCTAAATTTCCTAATTCTTTCCCTACAGGGTTACAGTTATTTCTCATTTTTGTCTTCAATTGATGATATTCATATCTATTTATGTGTGGATGATTTTTTTGTACAATATGCCTTTTTTATACCCTTTCTCTTTAATTTTTTGCTTTGTTGATGCCTTCTAAATTGTTATATATACAAAATTTTATGTTCTGACTCATTATTCATGATTGTGGAATCACTGATACTATAAAAGACCTAATTTTTTTAAACCATAAAATATTATAATGTTAATAACACACTATGTCATCCAAATGTTAAATTAGTTCATTGAAACTTTAAAAAGTGAGATCTACCAATTAATAATTAAGAACAAATCTAAAGGCACAAAAAATATAAAATGAAAATTCCTTCATCTCTGGGCACTCTCTATTTATAAATGGAGAGATGATTTAACCGTATAATTTATCAATGAATGAAATGTATTTTAAAAACCATATTTTTACCTCTATATGCATTGATAAATGTTGGAAGAATATTAGACTTACAAATAAAATTCAATTTTTAGTGAGCAAAATAGTTGCTTGGTTTTTTCCCTACCAAATATTGTACAATGAACTAATATTGGGTGATGGGGTAGGAAAAATTGGGAACTAGTAAAAGAAGATCAAGGAGAGGGAAAAGAAATGGGTTGTTTAATGTAATGATAGAAAGGTCTTTACTTCTGACGTCATAAGAAAGTAAGGATATTTAAGAAAATTAAACAATGGAGAATTTCTAACATACTACCTTCATGTAGTATGTTTGAAAAATAATATATATATATATATGTTCTTAGTTTGAATAAGACTAATGTCAGTAGTAGTGGAAAGATTATCTATTAATGCAAAAATAAACCTGGACAAATAACATTATGGGTTGGAAGGAATGGTAGAATTATTTTTTTGGTTTAATTTATGATTTTATTTATAATTAAAAATATGATGATCAATCCATCTTACAAATTCAACAAAAAATAAACAAATGATCTAAATAACACTTGACCCAACAACAAAACAAATGGACTGGTCCATAAAGCTGACCCAATCCGAAATACTCTTATAAAATGAGTAGGGTTTCCAAAATCAGCTAAAAATTTGAGCTCCCACTTTCTCTGCCTCATCCATCATGGAAATCTTCTTCAATCATCAGTTTCTTCTTCTCTAGCTGAGGGTGATAAACACCATTCACTTGTTGCTCCAAGCTATATCTTCCAGCTTTCATAAGTAAGTTTCTTCTTTTTTTACCTAGCTTATCTTCACTGAAATGCTTATTTGATTCCTTGTTACTCACTATTTCAAATGAAATCTTCAGTATGTGGCTAATGCTTTTTGGTGCTTCTCTACCGGATTTCGTCATCTGACCCTTGATTCTTTCTTCATGTACGTCCCTCGCACTTTTTAGCTTACATCTTGATCTATGTATTTCTTTTGACCATTTTCTTCTTCTCCATGTGTAGTTGGAATAGGGATGGAGATATTGGGAATCTTGGACCCACTGATAGTTGAAGAGGAGCAAGTATCTCAGTTGCATGAATATTATCTGACTTGGTGAACCTTGATCCACTGAACTTCATTTTTTTATGGCTAGTGTAAATAGGCAGCTTAAAATTTTCACTTTTTTGTTCAAACTCCTTGAAGGTTATAAATATGCTAAATATAAAAGATCATGCCGTCGCCTTCCCAGTCCCCTTATTGTTTTACTAGTGTTAGCTTAAGATATGGGTATTGTTGCTGATCACTATTAAGAATCTTCCTACCTGAAATTCGTAAATAACTGAAGGATGTAAATCTGAACCTCTACTGCTCAAACGCTAAATTAGCTAAGTAATCTACAAGCTGGTTGCCTTTTCTTAGTATATGCATTATTTGTACTTACTTGTTTTGTAACAAACTCCTTATTATATTTACTGTATCTTCTATATTCCTTGGTGCATCCCATTCTTGGCTTAAGAATCTCTACCTTGCCAGTGAGTATGTTTGAATGATAACTTTATTTTTCCCTGACAGACTACAATGAATAACTTCTTGCATTATTGATTCAACTTCTGCTACTATATTGTCTATATCCTCTATTATTGCTCCTTCTGCATGCATTAGATCTCCTCTTTTATCCTTTAAACAAAATGCCTATGAACTACTTCCTGGATTCCCTTTAGAGGCTCCATCTATACTATATTTACTCCAACCCTGCTCTGGCAATTCCCATAGTACAACCTTAGCGGTAACTATAGGTTTCAATTGACTAGGCTGAATCAAAATTGTTGGCCAATCCATTGAAAACTCCAGTGCTGGTTTCCTCACATTCAGTAACATCGTTAAGTGTCTTGCAACATTGAATATCAATCTATGCACGCTTATATCTTTTCCTTCATGCTTCTTATCATGCCTTCATTTCAATATTTCCCACATTGTTATTGTTCTTATTGCTCTAAAATAAGCTTTCTCCCTTTATTTTAATTGAGCATTCTACCAAGAATAAATTGCCTCTCTCAGAATGCTTCCTTGTATGTTTATTTTTGCAAAAGAAGAGAAATAAGACAAAGTCATGTTAGATGAAAGTGATCTCAATAGCACATATGAGATGGTCTCTTGTGTTGTGTTAAGACAACACCAACACTTGAAAGGACCATGAATCTCCCATCTTCTCACGGTATCATCCACTATAATCCTTCCTTTCCACATTCTCCATATAAAGAATACTATCTTAAAAGGTAGCTCTTTTATCCATAGATTCTTATAGAATTCATTAAAGTCCCCCCTCTGCCTGATATATTGCCATGCAGACCTTACTGTGAAGTTTTCTTTTGCATCCAAACTCCATACTAGCTTGTCCTTTAGCTTATGTAGCTCTCCGACCCTTACATTACACATTACATGCTCTACTATATTGTCAGGAAATATACTCATCAAAACCACCTCATTCCAATTTCCATTAGTCAATAAATCACTAACATATTGATAATTATCAACCCACTCCTTACTTTCCTCTATATTTGAGAACCTATCTCCCAAACTAATCCAGTTATCAAACCATATATGATTATCTCCCCTCCTTATTTATGATATAATAAGATATCAATCAAATCTCTAACTTGCAGCATCTTTTTCCACACCTGAGATCCCCTTTCCACTTTCCATATGATTTTCTTAGGATGAATTTTTTTGTAATACTTATTAAACATGTATTCACTTCAAGTTGTTATTTGGTTCTAAAATTCCACCATAGTTTATAAAAGAGGACTGTTCAAACATTTTGAATTCTCCTAAAACCACGTCCTCCTTCATCTTCTAGTAGACACATTATTTACCAAGAAACCTAATGTCTTCATCTACCTCCAACAATACTACTAAAAAATAAAGATATATGACACTTTACTCTCTATTAATTTTTTTGTCCTGAAACACCTTTGTTTCTCTCAAGAGTATCTGTCACCATTTGTAGAGTACCTAAGTCTGCCTTACATAAAATGATCATATCATCTACAAAAGCTTGGTGGTTGATTTTAGGACTCCCTCTAGGCATCCCAAAGAGTCTTAATTCCTTTTTAGTCATTAGTTTCTTTAAAATTCTTGATGAAACCTCTACTATGATAATAAAAAGTGTAGGTGAAAGAGGATAACCTAGTTTAAGACCTCTAGTGGATTTGATGAAACCTTTTGGCTGTCCATTTAGTAAAATAGAGTACCAATTTTTTGCCAGTAGTTTGAAAACCATATCTATTAAATGTTCATCAAAGCCAATTCTTCTCAATACTTTGGTCTGGAAAAACAATTCTACCCTATCATATGCCTTCATCATATCAAGTTTCATCATCATGTTTGGAGGTTTACCCCTTTTCATGATTTTAGAATCTATCTCCTGAACCACCAAATTATTTTCAGCTATACTACTTCGTCGAACAAAACCAACTTGTTCCTTAGAGACACTAAGAGGAAGAATGCCCTTAATCCTTTCATGAATAATTATTGAAAAAAATTTATTCACAAAATTACTAAGGGATATAGGTCTAAGATCTGAGAAATTACTCACCTCCAAATTCTTTGGAAATAATACCAAATTAGTATGAGTGATAAATCTTGGAAGATCAATCCTATAGTGAAAATTTGGTACAATCTAATGTAAGTCCTCTAATATAATATCCCAAGCATCTTGGTAGAATGCCCAGTCATACCATCTAGACCTCCTTATTCAAACCCATGACCGCATTTTGTACTTCCTCCATTGTTGTAATGCTCTTTAACTCTTTATTCTGGGATTCTGTTACCATCCTTGGTTGCTTATCTAACATTGAAAAATCTCTTTGATCCTCTTATTTTTCAAATTGTTTTTGAAAGAAAACTTCTACTGCCTCAGCAATATGCTCCTGCTTATCCAACCAGTTCCCCTCTGAATCTTGAATTCTTTGAATACTTATCTTGGCTCTCTTTTCTTTGACTATAGTATGGAAAAATTTAGTGTTCTTTTCTCCGTCTTTAAACCACTCAAAACCTGCTTTCTACCTCTAAAAGTTCTCTTCTCTCTTCCGCTGCATAGCTAATTTTTCCTGTGATTGTGATAGATTAGTTCTATTAATACCTGATGGTTCCTACTCAAACTATTTTTCCCTGACCTTAATTACCTCCTCCAAAGTAGCAATCTCTTGGAAAATATTTCCAAAAGTTTGCTTACTTTATTTAGTCAAAGCAACCTTAGTTTTCTTGAGTTTTTGGTGAAATTTGTTAAAGGGATTCCCTTCACATTCAGTTTCCCAATTCTCCTTAATAACCTCCATGCATGAATCTTTCTTTATCCAAAAATTAAGAAATCTAAAAGGCCTGATCAACTACTCCCTTGACCTGCTAAAATGCAACAACATAGGGGCATATGATCAGATCCATTTCTGACTAGATTTTCCATTTCAATAATTGGGAACATATCCTGTAATTTTTCCTTAATCAGCACCCTATCCAATCTCTTAAATATAAAGTCTTCATCTATTCTTTCATTTCACCATGTGAATTTACTTTCTTTGAAAGAATATTCCTCCAGATTACACATGCTGATACAATGGTTGAAATCATTAGTCTCATCTATTGTGACAGGTAATTCACCCATCTTTTCCTCCTTATTTTTTATTACATTGAAGTCACCTCCAACTAACCATAGGTGTTGCATAGTATTGACCATCTCCACAATAATAGCCTTTTATTTTAATTGTATTTTGCATATATTAGAGTGACCAATACTTCCATCCCTTTATTCTGATTCTCCAACTTAAGAGCAATTAGTTGCTCTTCATCCCTAATAATGTTGTATTCAATAAAATTATCCATGAATGCTCATACCTTTCCTGTATAATTCACTACTACATGTTGTATTCCTAATCTCCTTTTATACTCCTCTATATCCTGACTCTCCTAAAAAGGTTCCATTAGACCAATAAAGCTGAAATGAGATCTTCTATGCATTGTAATCAATCTTATGAATACTTTGTGTATTTACAGATCTAATGTTCCAAATTAAAGAAATTATTTTGATAGTGATTTAAGCATGTGACTCCTTGTCTCCATTGCAGTTGCACTAATCTTCTTATTCTTCTTGTTCTTTGTCTCATGTTTTGTATCAAAAAATTAAACCTAATCAGGAGATAGATCCCCTTGAAGTGTAGCATTTTCAATATTATCCACCAGATTTTCTTTATCTAAATCTGAATTCTTACTGTTTACCATGTCTATCAGATTGCCTGCTTCCACGGCTATTGGTAATACCCCTTCAAAAATCATTTCCTACTTATTATTATTGTCATATTGTACCAAAGCCAATTCTGTATCATTTTGAATTTTATCCTCCATATAATTATGAATGTGGTCTTTCTTAGCTTTAGTCTATTTATTTTGATCTGCTATTTTTACTTCTCCTTGACCAGCCACTTCTTTGATACTTTCTTTAATGCTACTTTCAGATTGATCCTGATTAGAATCAGTACTTGGAATCTTTTTTCCCCTGTTGCTTCTCCTTTGTAAAAACATTTACTCACCAAATCTTTAGTGTTTTTATTTTGCTACTTACTGATATCTTATTGTTGATCTTCCTTTTGTTCTTGAGCTAATGCATCAAATGCTTTTGATGTCTGAATTTCCTCCTCCATATCTGCTATGTCCCATATTATATGCCTATAGCTGTCCTTTTTTATTTATTTCTTCTTTGCAGTCATTTATTTTTATTTTCACCTTCTTCTGTTATATGTCCTTGTTCCTTCTCTATGTCTTTATCCTTTCCATGTTCTTTGCTCTCTTTTTTACCTTAGATCTAATTATATATATCCAGATGAATATTCCTGCAAGTAGTTTCATCATACCATTATGAATAGCACTCCTTACAATATTTTAGCATGTGGTCATATTGAATATGATCTATTTTGACGTAATCACTCCATTTGTATCCTCCTTTTCATTGATCTTCACCCTTTGAGGTAATTTGGTCAGTATATCCTCCTTAATATATACTCTAGCATAACTAGGCCATGTGTGTTTTTTGCGGCCATGTCCACCATTAAAGGCTTTCAAACTACTGAAGCAGTTGAAAAAAAATTCTTCTTTAGAAAAAAAATTTGGTGGTAAGTCCATCATGGAGATCCATACCTATGGTCATTTCAACATCTGGTTCAAACCAAGGGTCCATTTGAGAGTTCGTATTAGCCAATACATATTATTAACCTTAATATGATGAGCTACTATTGATAATATATTCACATAGTCCTCAAGCTAACTTAATCTAATCAAAATATGTCGTGAATCCATTACCCTTATTGTATTCTCCTGGGATAGTTTTACGTAAAGAATTTACCTCTGGTCTACCATAAAAAAATATAAAAATGACAACATACTGTAAATTCTCTTGCAATATTAATGCTTTCACTTCTGATGATTTTCATATCAATGTTGGCTCACCATGCACCATTGTCACTGGTTTAGGAGGGACCTTATTGTTGTCCCGAACATAATAAATCTTCATATTTTGGTGCCATACTTTGTTGCTTCTCTCTTTCTAGTTTCGTCTTATTCGTAGATTCATCTAGTGGATCAGCTCCACCAGAACTAGTAGCCATGGTTTTCGTGAATCAATGAACGTGCAAAGTTTTTTGTGTATGCCAATATTAGGGTTTTAGGACTTGTTAAAGGAATTCTAAGATACCTCAAGGAAACTTAGAACCTAGTTCTCTAGTACCCTTGAATGATAAAATTGATAAACCCATTTGTGTGTATTCTTGATATGGAGTTCACCTTGAGGTAATTTATTCCAGTAATCTGGATATGAAGTATGAAGCATTGTCGTAACATCAATTTCCTAAGAGGAAACATGACAAAATGTTAAGTATGATTTGTAGTAAAAGGAGGGTAAACTAGATTTGACTTAGTATATTAGATATTGATAGTTGTCTTGGTAAATTAATAATGAAGTAGTGTTCATGAATATGGACATAATATAATGATGGATCCACACAATTAGAATCTAGATTCAATATCCCTTAGCATAACAATTGATATTGATTAATTAAGAGGAACTTACGGGTACTTTTATAGAGTTAGACTAGATTTAATCTCACGTATATAGTGTGATTGATAAGCATGTTAAGTAATTGTCATACATAGTCTGTGGTTGCATATTTTTCTAGTTTGACAATGCTTGTATGAACAAGTTGTATAATTATTTAAAGACTATCATTAAATGGCTTGTGATTATGATATACACTTGCATATTTTGTGTACTTATTGTACTATCCTAAGAGCCAAATGAGATAAGAACATAATATGATAGATTAATAAGAACAAACATTATACTAATGTGTAGTGGCTTAAGTTTGATGTGAGATTATGAATGAGAAAATCATGTTATCGAGAAGGTACCACTGTTGTATGGTACATGGACCATAGGTCATCCCTGTAGGTTATGGCTAGTTGGGTATAAATAAATCCATTTAGCATGTGCTTACAAATAAGTGATTATTGTGTGTCCTGATATAGTTAGAGTGAGACTAATGTGATAAAGTGGCCACACATCTGTGAAATTATTATGGAAAAGATCCATATTTCGTGTTGTGACTACTTATAATTGCAATGTTCTATGATGACTAAAGATCTTTGCTTTGGTTATTTATATGCCCTTGATTGTTTGAATTTGATGTGCTTGGATATTTATTACTAACTATTTTTGTGGAATATTTTATTTATTGTGTTTCTGGGGATGACTTGAAGTAGGTTATATGCTCTCTTTGGTTGATCAAGTCGATAATTGGTTCCTTCTTTTCTAAGATTTAATGTATGCACTATTGTGCCTTATTGTTGTTTAATTTAGGTTGTGGGTGAAAAATATGTAATAGGTAATAGGGGATAGGTGACTTTAGAGTAATATATAATAATAGTTAAACTATCAAGTGGTGATAATGGGTGTGCATAATCTTGATTATTCTATATGACAGTAACAATATTAGGTGTTGCTGAATTTACATCAAGTGAAGCAGAATGCTCTATACTATTTTCTAGGGTCTTAGCAAGATAAGAAAGATAATTGGAAATCTTCATACTTGTTGAGAAATCATAATAAGTGTTGTGAAATTAGCATATAAATTGTTTGTATGATATTGTCAACTAATTTTGATGATTTAAATGTGGTGTTACATGAACTAATCCTAGTAAATCAGTGGTGTCTACTAGTATGTATAGAATACTGGTACTACTCTTACTACATTCTTTTTAGATGTAGGTGTGTTGCTGGTTGATTTAGGTTTCTTGGTTGAAGTGTTGTGTATCCATCATCAACTTTTGCATAACTAATTTTTCAAATGGAAGTTGATTCTTTTATTTTCTTGCCATTCCTATATGATAGAAGCTCTTGTACATATAAACTAGATACTTGAGAAATATTGTACTTCGTTGAATTATAGACTTGCGCAATCTTAAAGATATTAAATATAATCAAGAGTTTTCATTTGAACTTGTTATATAATGATGTTGTTTTCAAGACATTCTACTTAAATTGATCGAGTAGTGAGGGTTTCTCCAATTAAATATGAATCGAATAGGTTCCTACACGATCTAATAATTTTGGGTTATTACATAGTTTAGTCGAGGTCTATGGCTTTTGTGGGCATGCGGTGACTATGGATAAATTATGGTCAATACAACCATGGTTGAGATGGTTTGAGATTAGTATAGGCCTACTTATCATCTATGGATTGGGAGTTTTATTTTGTTGGATTGCTATTATAGATGGTTTGTGCATGACTTCTCTTCTATTGCAGGTCCTTTGACCAAGTTGACACAAATGAATGTCGGATTTTAGTGATTTTATGAGTGTGAGGAGATATTTCAAAATCTCAAGACGTCATTGAATCTAGTTCCTATCATGACCTGAATATGGAAGCTATGTGTTTTATGATGTACTATTATACAAATGTGTGGACATTTAACGACATGTTTGATGCTTTTAACTATTAATAAGTGCAAGTTCTTATATAACTTTTGTTTGATTTGATTGTTTATATATTTCATATGTAGATGAATGTTCCAAGGCAATAAACAATGTTAATTGTATTGGAAAAGGTACTTGATGGGTGACTTGACAAACTATCAAACTTCAGATAAAACATCGCTCAAACCATAGAACCAAACTATTAAATGATGGTAAATGACCATAAGTGACAAAGTAGTTGACAAAAACATTGAAATCATGGATCGTCACTAGACTGTGGGACTTAGCAGATTTAAGGAGTCTTTAATGGATAGAGACAATGGTTAAAATGATAAACCATCACTTAATCGATAATCATCAACTTAATTGTGAGACACGAGGTGGTCCTTTTCCATGATTGATTATATTTCAAATTACCCTAAACTATAAATACTAGTGGTAGGGTTAATCTTACTCATCCTCCATTTGGGAGAGAAAAGAGAAGTATTCTTATGATCTTTTGTGGAATTTTAGCAATTCAATTGAGTTTTCAAATACAATTGATTTTTTGTGATTTTGTTTGTGTAAGTTTATTATTATTTATCATTTCTAAGGCTCCATTTGTTCCTAAAGCTATGTATGGCTAAGCCCTACAACCTGGGTTAAGGAAGCCATGGTGAATTAACTTCTTTAGGTTAATAAAGGTGTAGATTTGCGTAGTGCTTTTGCCTGTATCATTAATTCTTTTGTATTATATGACTTTTAATGGTTGCAAACATTAGAACCTACCTTAGGTTTAACATTCTTAAGAAAAGAAGTAAAGGGTAGGAAAAAGAGTTAATAACAATAATTTGAGGTTTCTAAACCGTCGTCTAATGGTTAATGTTGTTATAAGATTGGCCAATTTGGGGTATATATCTTATTTTGTATTGTAATCACTCTTAGTATTATAGGATTTGAGTGAAAATGTTTTGAGTAGGTTAAGAAACACATAGTTGAGTTAAAGTATCAATAGCCTTAAAAACATCACGCTAAAAGGGTCAACCATAGTTAGCGACCCTGTTGTGTTATGAAACCATGGTGAAAACATACCTATTTCTCTCTTTTAATTGAATTCATTTTTATGAAACATTATTATTGTTACTTATTCACAATTGAAGATTGAAATAATTGTTTACAAACCCCTTTTTATGTATATAATTAACTAATAGTGAAATAATCACATAATGTTTAGTTTTCACCTTTTCCAATGGGATTTGAACAAATCTAGTTCGTTATATATTTGACATTGACTAATACTTATAATTTGGAGGTGTACTTTATGCATATCAATTTTTGGCACCATTTCTAGGGAATGATATTGTAGATTAACAGAGTGTCTTTATTTGGCTATTGTCTTATTTTCTAATTTTACTTTTATTTGTTCTTTCTCTTTTCTATAGGTTACAGATCAGTGCATGCCTAATACCTAAAATTATGGTGATCCTTTGATTCTTTACAACACTAAACATGAACGAACTTTTAAATAGATCATGAATGCACAAAAGATGAAAGCAGCAAGGCTACAATAGCTTGCTGATGCCCAAGCCAGGGCCAACAAAATGAATATAGCCAATACTGACATTGGAAGAGTTGTTTGGAGATGATGCAATGAGCAGAATGTTGACACTATAATTAATCCAAGTCAACCCAAAGAGCTTGGAGATATTTGAAGTCGACTATTGCTTATATCGATGATGAAGATGATGCTATTTTGGATGAAATTGGTACCATAAGGGCCATCATCCCTCCACGACTAACTCTTGGAACTAAGTTCAATATCATAAGCACCATGTTACCCAACTTAAAAGAGTTATTTAAAGGTGTAGCTAGAAATGATCCAAACCTCTATTTAATGAAGTTCATCGAGATCTACTAGTTATATAAGATACGTAGAGTCAGCCAAATATTGTTCAATTATGGTTGTTCCCTCTCTCATTGTTTGGGGAAGAATCCTTGTGGTTAAATAAGCTTCCATATGACTCTATCACTAATTAGAAGGAGTTAAAAACTACTTTCCTAAAACTTTTATTTCCACATCTAAATATTTTAGTAGAGGGATTAGGTTAACAAATCTAGGTAGCAAACTGGAGAAGCATTGCACAAAGTATAGTTCATTTCAATAAGAAGCTAAGGCAATGCCCAAACCATAAGTTAGGGCATGGATATTTGATGGATATAATTTATAGGTCCTTGAACTCTGTGACAAAACCAATAGATAATACTATCACTGGGGGTCCATTCATGTCAAAAACTTATGCTATTTTGGCAGCATATTTGATCGAGTTACTAAGGCAAACAAGTCTTGGCACACTTGGTACGTTGATGTTGTAAGTTGTACATATTATAAGTCCTGGCACACATGAAAACACAAATGGATTTCCTCAAAAAATAGTTGCTTCTAGGTAGTTTTGTGAAGGTACATATTGTTGGTTCACCAAGTAAATAAGTGAGAAATAAAGGGATTGATTCTAATTCTGATGAGGAGTCCAATAATTCAAGCAACTAAGGGGTTTTCAATCCAACATCAAAGGATACCAAGGTCGAAACTATCAGAAAAATAACAATTATGATAGGATTGGTTATAAAGTTAGAGATAAGATAAATGATAGAAGTGGCTTACACGTGATACACCCAAAGTACAACTCCCTTAAAAGAGTGTAAGTGGTCATTGGCAAATATATAACCCACCAAAGGTTGGGTCGAATGCCAAAAGGAGTAAGGTGTTAATTGAGTTTTATGTGAATTAATTTACATATAATCATTAGTTTCCATAACATAATGGGGTTTTGTGATACTGTTGAATAAGTAATTGCAGTATGCTTAAATGCCGATATTTTCTCTATTACGTGTTAACAATCAAGAAAGTGAAAACTAGGATTATGTTCACCTTGGTATATATTCACTCTCAAACTCTAGGGAATGTGAGTTCATACTTATGTATCTGATTATTAAAAAATTGAGATAAATTTTCCATCTAAGTATATCCAAACCTTCAAAGATGGTTTTCACTTTAATTCTTTCAAACATCAAAAGATGAGATGAAAATTCAATATGATCCCCAAGATATTAATCTGGTTAAGGCATTAATCCATATTCATGGGTTTAGAAATTTGAATCTTTGCCACTAATCTCTTTTCCTAGCAATAACTTCTTTATTCAAGCATGCTAAGTTTTAGGGCATGTTCTAAAGTTTGAAACCAATAGAATCCATTATTGCGCCCAAGCGCACACGTAAGTGTATATGGTGTCACCAAGTAATACAGTGGTCTTAAATAAAGCTGAATATCGATCCATCATAAACTTGTTTGAACTACTATCCTAGTTCAACTATTAATATTAAATTAGTGTAAATGTAAACAATAGAGATTTGAAAGTTATAAACTAAATATAAAGTTAACAGTGCATAAAAGTAAAGACTTTAGAAAATCAATGGATGAAATCCCAGGGTTAAGGAACAACAAACAGTCACACTACGCTATTGAACTTTATTCATTATATTGCTTATCTTTGGTGTTGATTCCTAGGGTTTATCGTATGATCATTATCTCCCAACCTCTAACCTTCTATTTAACCGGACATTACAACATCATTAAGCGGGGATGTAATAATTATTTCGATGTATTAAGAAATTATCCTACATATGAACCAATCAATTATTCAAGGTATATCCCTATCCTCGTCGCTAATTCAAATTCCTTATTTTAAAAAAGAACTAGAACCTTACTCTATTTATCCCCATATTCTATCTTTCTATTCCCGCTCTTGAGATCACAAGGTCGATAATATATGTTTTCTAATGTTAGATACTCCTTAAAATAGTTAATAAAAAGATTAAAAAACCACCAAATATGATAACCAATACAAACAAACTCAATTCAAAGCAAAAGTAACACAAGTTCTTGGCCTTAACCCCGGAAAGAGGGAGTTTAGCAACAAATAGACATAACTGTAATCAATATAGTTGAATACATGATATAATACAATAAAAAGATAAAATGAAGATATAAAAAACCTAAAAGATGTGTGGAGCATCCCCACTTCAAGTCCAAAAAAGTCAAAAAGTGATTAGAATATTGTGCAAGTGTTGTATTTATAGTAGGATAAGTTAGCTGTGTGTGGACTAAGAGGTCCGGCGCATTGTTTAGCTTATGGGAGAGAGTGGCATATCACCCCTGTTAATTCAAGGGATATAGGTGTGTGGCGCGTTTCTTATTTTATTTAATAAAGGTCCATGTGGCCCCTTTATCGCGTTGCCTCACTGGAAAGTGCAATTTGCCTCCGTAATTGTCCTTTGCATTTTTCTTTCAAACCCAATGCTTGTGGTGTTGTTTTATATTTATTTCCAGTTTTTTCAATAATAATATATCATAATAATATACTCACCAAGAATCCTAAATCATAATGCACCATGGATTAGAGCTCAAAACAACACAATATCAAGAACGGTACGTTGACCTTAAACTTATTGTTTTGACTCTTGGATTGATTCAATTGACCCTTGAACAATATAAACCAGTTTTTCAACACAAGATTACATAATAATGACCTTATCCACTCTTTAAACACATTAGAATCCATCGTGATAGACTAGACATACACATAGCTCAAGCAAGTAACACTAGTTTTCTCCATTGAACTCTAAGTGATAAATTTGAATCCAAACTTTTATGAAAACACCTTTAAACATTGTAATCACATAATTAAACACTTGTATTATTAATTATATCAATATTAAAACATTCATCACACAAGTCATCCTCAAAACCAGGTTAAATAAGCTAGGATAACAACACTATAGTGCATAAAATCACCTCAGAGCATCACCCCATACTTAAATCCATATTCGTCCTCGAACAACTCTTTACTCTAAACATCATAATATAAGTGACTTCACGTTTCTACTACAATCAAGACACTCAAGCTATCACTACAATGACTACACAGAATGCAAGTTTCTACCCTAAGCATATTATGTACACAATTGATAGTTCAAGAATACTACTCCAAGAATATCCTAGCCTTAAGAATTGACTCACCAAGTTGGAAAACTCATGCATATTTTTCAATCACATATATCATACAAATCACCTACCAATGTCAAACATGTGCCCTTACATAAGAGAGTTAACCATAATCACTCACAGTAATGCAATTCAGAATAAAATGGGTACAAGAATCAAATTGCTCTCACTTTCACAAGGAATTCACATGTTACACAAGATGAATCATATGCTTTCCCTTAGTTTAGCACTCAACTAATATCAAAATGTTAAATCTTAAGATCAATTAGGTCTTTAAGGGTTGTAATGTAGGCTAAGGGATGGGTAGAAACTATTATGGCTAGTAATAGTGACTATCTATCGTCAACACTTTAATACATTACATTTTATAATTTAGACCAATATAACAACCACATTACCCTAATTTTGTTTACCCCTATCTTTTTTTTCACTTCATCTCATTAAGATCATTCACATACACTATGGTGGATGTATTTTCTCTTTATAACTAATTTATTGTGAACAAATTTTTATTCTTTTCATTCCTCAACTCCCAACCACAATACATAAAAATTGTACACATACATAGCTATCACTTTGGGGCTTCAATTTCACGTTTCATCTACTTTTATTTTCAAGCTCCTTATTTTATTAATTTTACACTAAACCGCTTAGGAGATTTGGATAAAATTAAGGTCAATCAATGAAGGGATTAGGCTACATATGAGGCTGCCAAAGAACAAGCTAAATGCTTAATAGGGGTAACAAGGATTATGCACAATGGTAGGTCAAAACAAGGTATGAAAATGGCTATCAAAGAAATGCCTATAGCATCTCCTAAATCCATACTCTTTATTTTGCTTTTTACATACAACAGGCAAGTGCTAGCATCGAATGTAACAAGGGATATACAAATAAACTCACACACATATGACATATGCTCAACTCAAGCAGGATTAACATAGAATCTTAACCAAGCAATAATATGAATTCATAGTAAAGCCCACAAGTACAAGAGTCATAATACCAAGCCTAGGAGTCTCAAAAGTAGAAATTTATACAATGAACATATTTTTTAAAAAGAAAACACTTGTATCATGCAATCAAATATAAAACCAACAAGAACATCCCACCTATTCCTAACATAAAAAATTTTAAAATTTTCTTAAAATGGGATTTCCCCACCCCACACTTACAAATCTACTTTGTCCCCAAAGTATACTTTAAAGGTAGAGATAGAAATACTCCACAAGGCCTCTGGGAGTAGCTAGTCTCATATTTATATATAAGGAAGGTCCAAGGACCCCACACTTAATCTTCCACATACTCCTTATCTTAGGTTTTTCGATACTCAGACATCCCATCAACCTGTGACTTAACAAAAATAAAAACTATTAAAGTTAAAACTAAACATACTGAAAATAAAACCTACCTTAACATATGTTGCCTTCCAAACAACTCCTTATTTAGTGTCGTGGCACGACCCAATCTATGACTCATCCATATTTCTTCATCCTTTACCTCCTACTTGGAGGCCTTCTTCTTATTTGTTTTTAACCTCTTAAGTGTGAACTCTTAAGGTCAATAACTTTTTCAATAATAGCCTTGCCAGGATCATCAATCTGCATCATTATGGGCTGAGGTATTTGAGTTTTTCACTTAATATGGAATTCCAAAGAGGTATTCTATAGACTCAACTCCATCACCGCATACTTATCCTCTTCTATCATAGTAATCATGCACAAATCTTCATAATAGGATAGCGTGTTGAGCGTTTTGTACATTTTGAAAATCTTCTCTTTATCATCCAGCCTCATTGTGAGCGAGCCCTCTCTCACATCTATTAAATCTCCTTCCATCGCCAAGAATAAACGTCCCAAGATTATTGGAACTTTTGCATCTACCTGAAAATCTATAATAATAAAGTCAGTAGGAATAATAAACTTACCAACCTTAATAAGAACATCCTCTATGATTTCTTTGGGATGGGATAAGGTCTAGTTTTCCAATTGTAGTATCATCGAGCTAGGTCTTGGCTTCCCCAAACCCAAAGTATTGAACAATGAAAGGGGCATTAAGTTGATACTTTCCCCTAAGTCACTAAGTGCTTGGGCCACCTCACTATTGCTAATTTTAATAGGGAGAGTGAACTTCCAAGGGTCCTTGAGCTTTTGGGGCATATTTAGCATCACCATAGAGCTACTCTTCTAAGTTAGTGATATTGCCTCCACATCCTGCAACTTAATTTTATGAGTTACCGCATCCCTCAAGTACTTAGCATACTTGGGCATTCCCAGAAAAATATCTAAATGAGGAAGGTTAATGTGAGCTCTCTAAATATGTCAAAGAACTTCTTAAAGCATGCATACTCCTTTGCTTTTATATTCCTATGTGGGAGGGGTAAGGGCGGTCTCTCCTTCACCTGTTTAACACCATTAATTTTTGAGTACTCATCTTTTCTCAAATTTTTAACAACTTGGTCATCTACACGTTTAGGAACCAAATCAGCATCTACCTCCTTAGTTTTCTTTGGAGGTTTTTCATTAAGCTCTTTACCACCCCTCAAAGTAATTGTCATTACTTGTTTAGGATTTTTAGTATTACTTGGCAAACCACCTTGAAGCCTCTAATTCTGCACTACTACTTCTGACCTATCTGCAACTCCAAGATCCTTGTAGCCATTTGATAACTCTTTATATCTACTGCCAATTATGCTTGAGCTACAATAATTTGCTTAAGTATCTCTTTAATATTGCTACTTTGGGTTGTGCCCTAATTTCTGTGAACCTGTTGTTGCTAAAGCTGTTGTTGGGCATTCCATTGTTAATTTGGTGGCTGATTTTGCAACTTCAGATAGTAGGCATTCCCATAATTCAGCTTTTGAACATTGCCCACAAACATCACTGACTCAGGATTAGAAGCACTCATATCTATAGAATGACCAGTATTTTTACAAACCATGCACCAACTGCTTGTCTGCTAATTGCATTAACTGTTGTTGCAGGCTATGTATGTAACGCCCCGAATCTCGTACCCAGAATGTTACACAGTGCTCTTGACCTGGAAGGACCACAAGCTAACCCATGATTGATATCTATACCTGAAAACTACATAATATACTATATAAATATATAATAAAATGATGAAAAGCCATAGGGCTCAAATATCTGATAAAACACAATATTTGAAAATACAGTATATCAATACCAAAACAACTAAAATAACTGTCTAAAAATACTATAGTTTAAAAGCCTCTAACACTGTATTGTTTGAATAAGGAGTTGATGGGACGTGTCCCCAACTAACTCAAACTACTAAAATAAAGTAAGTATTGTAGAAGTGAAGTAATCAAATCATAAAATCCTTGAATAATGAGAATTCACTGCTGACTCTAATTGCTGAAACTGGAATGCTACTGATGCTCTGGAGCTCGTACTTCTGAACCTATGGCATAAAACACCATAGCGCAAATAGGTCAGTACGATTGAATGTACTGGTATGGTAGCGAGGTAGGCTGAATGCAAAGGGTTCATATGTATGAACAATACTAACTGAATGTATAACATGAACGTGAGAATACATGCATGAATAAGTAACTGTAATTGAATTCATGATAATACTGACTACTGAGTCTGAATACTGCTATCATGAGTTACTGATAACTGATGTAATTGATACTGAGTGACTGTATCTTACAGTCTAGATTCTGATGGAACTAGATGAGTTTTGTACTATACTGGGTGACTATCTCTGGCAGCCTTGATTCTGTAGAACTTTCTGAGTTCTATTACTAAGACTGAGACTGAGACTATAACTATGAGTAGTAGTCTTTTAACTGACATGCCTCTAATAAGATATTATAGCTGAGTTAGGATCCAATCTATAACCCTAATTGGAAGGGTGTCAATACCCTGCCACTGGTAAGGACAAGCTGTGAGTGATCCCTCATCTAACAGGTACTCTAAGGGGAATAGTGGGACCCTCATATAACAGGTTAAGCCACCTCATCTACCCTCAACTAGCAGGTTTGATGTCTCAACCTATGCTAGGTACATAGTTCTGGAGTACTAGGATTGCTTCTAAGAATCTCACCCTTTACTCGCAGGTAAGTTCCCATCCTTGGGTTCACTCGGTGCTAAATTTTACTCCTATCTGAATAGATACTAAACTGAATATACTGGACTGAACTGGACTGAGTTCACTGGATTCTGTTGACTGATGAAATATTACTGAGATCTGATAACTGACTTAGATTTCTGAGATTACTGAGATTTTTAGACTGATAATGAATTTGCTGAGTTTTCTTAAGTTATGTAACTGACTGAATTCTACTGATCATGGCTTGAATGAGATTATCATGAAATTGACACTGGCTCTAGGCACACAACTAATTTGTTGGGTACAAATATCCCCAGGACTCGATAGCATGAAACTGATAAGACATGACATTTCTTGAACATATGACTATAATCAATAATTCATAATACAATCACTTGGGGATTTTCATGAAGTATTCACATGCTATAAGCTTACACATAAATAGGAATGCATGTAAACATATCATAATTTCATAATCCTAATCTCATGAGCATTACATCAATCCATTACAAAGCATAACAATAACGTGGGAGTCATATCGAACATAAGGGAGAAACATGGATTCATCAATTTTGGTCACAAATGAGTCATAACACATAATTTCTATTCTCTTAAGCATTTTATCAAATACCTTGCATGCATATCTTCAGGCTTAGGCATGAATATTGAAATAATACATCATGGCAACATTTTACACTTTCAATGCAAGAACTTCAGCCATATGCTAACATATTCGCATGATAGTCATTAAAGACTTCAACTTGGAAATCAAGCAACAACATAACAATGGATATAATTTAATTCACACCATGGAATCCAAAGTTTATATTTCAAATAGGGTTTTTTGAGCTTCTTGGGTGAATGAAACCCATGAATCAACACTTGACATACCTGGGTGGATGATTTCTAGAATATTGGTGGAGGAAAACTTGAATTCTTGACTTGAAATTAAAAACTGAGGGTTTTTTGTTCTTGGGGATTTATCTTTGAGAGAAACCCTAATTTGGTGTTGTAGATGAATAATGAATTTATGAGCTCAGTTCTGGTATAATTAGGGGTCAAAATGGGTAGAAAAAGACCCAAATACCCTTTTAAAAACAACATAAAATCATTGATCAAAAGTGGCGATGGTTTGGTCAATGATCCATTGCTTGCTCGACAGTCCGTTAGTCCTGACTGTCGTACTTGGCCAGAACCTGAACTT
Source organism: Capsicum annuum (assembly GCF_002878395.1). Lineage (NCBI taxonomy): Eukaryota > Viridiplantae > Streptophyta > Magnoliopsida > Solanales > Solanaceae > Capsicum > Capsicum annuum. The sequence goes on from NW_025883384.1 coordinate 57,317, forward strand.
TCTGCCTCATCTGTAATAGTTTGTGTGATGGTCCATTGCTAGCTCGATGGTCCATCGATCCTGGCCATCGTACTTGACCAGAAGTCGAGTTCACTGCCTTAGTTGCGATGGCTTGGGCAATGGTCCATCGCTAGCTAGACTGTCCGTCGACCCGACCGTCGCTTCTGGGCAGTTCTAATAGTTCTTTGTAAAAAGTCCATAACTTTTTACTCCGATATCAGATTGGAAAAAAATTGGTATCGTTGGAAAGCTAATTCAATTTTCCATATTTAGGTGGAAATTCTATCTGATTTAAATATTAATAATTTAGGAAGTCATCACTAACTCTTTTGGAGACTAGATTTGACTTAAAGAAAGTTTGGGGTATTACAATGTAACCCCTAATTTTATATTGCTAAATTGATTTGTTAACTGATTCTGTAATGCAAAAATCTGAGTGGATATAGCAGTAAACTGATCCACCTCCAACACACCTTCAACCTTCTTTGTAGAATTTCTTAAGTACGAATACCATTCAGGATTTCCTTCTGTAATTTCATTCAACAAGGTATACAACTCATCATACGTCAATTCCAAAGTTTGACAACCTACAACTGAATTTAGCAAAATTTTTGTGTTGTGATCAAGTTCCTACACAAAAGTGTGAGCTAATACCTTATTGGACTACTGATTATATAGGCAGTCATGAAGAAGAGCTTTAAACCTCTTCCATGCATGATATAAATTCTCATCTAGCTTTTGTTTGACTCACACAATTTCACTATGCATTTTCACAGTCTTGCAAGACGACAAAAATCAAATGATGAATTTGCGGGCTAAGTCATCCCAATTTTTGATTGACTTGATGGATCAACGCTAAAAAACTTCTTTGCTTTCACCAGTTATGAAAAGGGAATAGTGTCAGCCTTACATAAACAGCTGACATATCCGTAGGGATCAATGTGTCATTGATCTCAAGAAAGTTCCACAAATGGACTTATGGATCTTCATGTGAAATCTCATAAACTATCCAGTACTATTGAATAATTGCAACATGTTCTATTCATCTCAAAGTTACCTCAAGATTTCGGTTTGTAAAAAGGGGAGATCAAATTTTTCAAAAGTGGGATTGCCACTTAACGAACTATCCTGCAGGTTGGTTGATCTTCAACCATTAGAGCAGGATTGTCTTGTTCCTCTTGAATCTACGGGATACAGGGGAGAAGGATTGCTTCTTTCCTATATTGATAGAAGCATTTCTTGGGTTTGGGGCTTGGTTCAACCAACTCTATATTCCTTGTTAGCTTACTTCCTTGTAAACCCAATTCCCGAAAATTCAATATCAAGACAAAGCGTTAAGCACCAAAGAAATCTAAAAAGTAGAATAAAAAAAATAGTTGCCAATTTTCAAATCCCAGACAACGGCGCCAAAAACTTATTGCACCCAAGTGCACACGCAAGTGTACATGGTCTCAAAAAATTATTATAGTGGTTTTAAATAAAGCCAAATATCGATCCCTCAGAGATTTGTTTTAACAACTATCCTATTCTCGCTCAATAAACATAACTAAGAGAGTTTTGAAAGTTATAAACTAAAAATAAAGTAAACAGTGTGTAAAAGTAATGACTTTAGACAATCAATGGATGAAAGCCCAGGTTTAAGGCACTACAAACAATCATACTACGCTATTGAACATAATTCGTTAGATTGCTTATCTTGGTTGTTGATTCGTAGGGTTTATCATACCATAGTTTTTTGACCTCTAACCCTCTACCTAAATAGACATTACAACTACATCATTGAATGGGGATGTAATAGTTTATTTAGATGCATTATGATATCATACTACATGTGAACCAATCAAGGCTTCTAGGTATATCCCTATCCTAGTCACTAATTAAAATTCCTTATTTTATAAACGAACAACAACCTTACTATATTCATCCCTACATTCTATCTTCGTATTCCCTCTCCTGAGATCACAAGGTTTATAATATTGTATTATAAGGTTAGATACTCCTTAAAATAGTTAAAATAAAGATGAAGGAACCACAAAATATGATAAGCAATCCAAAAAAACTCAATTCAAAGCGAAAGTAAACATGTTCTTGGCCTTAACCCTAGAAAGGGGCATTTAGCCTCTAATAGACATAACCGTAGTAAATCTAGTTAAATACATGATATAATCCATTAAAAATCTAATGTAAATAGATATAAACCCTAAAATAAGTGTTGAGAAGCCCCTATTACAGTCTGAAAAATGTCCAAAACTGATTAGAATAAAGTGCAAGTATTATATTTATAGTAGGAGAAGTTGGCCGTGTGTTGACTAAGGGGAGCAGCGTGTTGGTTAGCTCACGAAAGAGAGTGGAACATCACCCATATTACTAAAAGGGAAATAGGTGTGTAGCATTTTATTTATCTCAAAGGATAAAGGTACGCGTCGTCTCTCTATCGACTTGCGTCACTGGAAAGTGCAATTGGCCTCTTTAATTATCCTTTGCATTTTTCCTTCTAACCCAATGCTTGTGGTGTCGATTTAGCTTTATTTAAATCCTATTAAATTTCTGTATATAATAATAATGAACTCATAAAGAATCTTACATCATCATACACCATGGATTAGAGCTCAAAACAACAAATTATCAAGAACGGTGAACTAGAAGCTCAAACTAAGACTAGGCTTGCCCACGTTGATCTTTAACTTATTGTTTTGACTCTTGGCTTGAACAATTGACACATGAACATTATAAAAAACTTTTCCACACATAATTACACAATAATAACTGTATGAACTTATCGAACACATTATAAACCATTGCGATAGAGTAGACAAACACCTAGCTCAAGCTAGTAACACTAGTTTCCTTGGTTGAACTCTAAGTGATCAATTTGAATCAAAAATTGTTTGAAAACACCTTTAAAAATTGTAATAACATACTTAAACACTTATATGCTTAATTATATCAATATTAACTCATTAAGAACATAAGTCGTCCTTTAAACAAGACTAGATAAGCTAGGCTAACAATACTAAATTTCATAAAACCACCTCAAATCACCTATTAAAATTTAGAGAAAAGAAATACAATCTCTTGTATGAGACAAACTCAACAATAATTAACCTAGGAAAAAATACCACCAAGGATCCCATAACCCTAGTTGTGGAGTTTTAGCCACTCATGATTAGAATGAAAATGAAAAGGCTTAATTTCATAAATTGAAGATTAGAACATACAATGAAGAAATATAGGATTTTTGAATTTAATTTCTAACCAAGAACACAATGTTTAAAACTCCAAACTCATTTCCTAGCAATGCCAATACGTTACAAATGCAACACAAAGTGAAGATGCCTATTCTAACCCTAAGCTAGTAATTATAGGATCCAACCAAGTAGGGATTTAAATTTCAAATCCGGGATACTTGATTATTATTAATGGCTGGCTTGATGAACTGTCAAATGGGAGAAGGTTTATCAAATAAACCATCATTGATTTTAAAATTAGTTTGCTCTATATAGATCTGGATGGCTTCAACAATGGTCTTTCATTAATATGATGGTACATTGACTAACTCATCACTAGTGTTATAATTTACACAGTCTATTTAGTTAGGACGGCTAGGGCGATGGTCCATTAAAGCCTCAATCGTCCATCAGTTGGATCGTCAGCCAGTTCATGCTTTTCCACTTTTCTGCTTCTGGGCGGCGGATGGTTCGATGATCTATCTGGGCACTAATGCCCCATCAAGTTCCACGTTGCAAACCTCTTTAGATTAAAGTAATGATATTTCTTAACTTTGAGTTTGATTTCTAATAACAAGCAAAAAAACACGTTAAAAAAATTAATAGTTGTTGGAAAACATACAATTATCCTTCCTTGAAGATGAAAAATGTATCGTCTTGAGTTGGTACATCAACACCCTCAACTTAAGACGATTGCTTATCCCCAATCAACATAAAATGATATTAGGGCTACATCCAGATTGAGAGAGAATGATATCATTAACATGCTCTCACCTCAAGGAGGTCCTTCTTACACAGATCTATTTAATTCAAGGACTGTCATTCAAATCACTCACTCTTATGAAAAAAATTCAAACAATGCATACACAAAATCATAAGATTTCCTTATAATTCTACAAAGTTTTACAACTATTTAACAAGTATTACTACATGAATTTCTTAGGCATTTAATATAGGTTTGGGTATAGATGAGGAATAGTTTTGGAACAGTGCCTCTTTTCCATAGTTACCACTTATTTGACTAGATGATCCTTATCTTTACCTCTTGATTTATACCTTCTTACTGAGTGTGCTAAAATCCTATTCTTAACACCTTTTTTTTTAAAATTTATATCAACGCATATTCCTACTACTTTTGATTCTGTTCACACTCATTAAACCTTTCTACAATAGCCACCCTCCACTTAGGTGATTTTTTTGAGTTGAGTTGCATGATGTCTGAGGAAGAAGCAGGTCCAAAATAGAATTTGTCTTCACACCATTCTTCACTCATTATATCTTCCTGCGGTACGAACCCACAACTTATATGATTTGCCTAAATTTAGAATCATGATGTCCAAGGAGGGTACAAGGCCAAAATAGTGACATAACAATAAAAATAGAAAGGCCAACAATTTTGAATAAAAAGGCTATCAACTCAAATAGGGATCGTGAGAATTTATACCTACAATAACATAATTTATTTAGGATTATAAGGCTAACGGTGGTCATTTGAAACACAGCCTATGATCCTATCCTATACAATAAAGTAGTACCTAATAAAATTAACCAAGAAAGTTCAAACTTCATACACAAAGTAAAAATATATCCAAAATCCTCCCACACAAAAATGTATTGAAATGATACTCATGCTACTAATTATCATATTCATGTTTAAGGTTAAGCATGAGTTACTTTATTTAGATATTTTAATGCAAAGGGTAGATTCACAATATTTAACTATGAAAAATTATTTACATGATCGAAATTTCTAAAAGGTCCTTATTTTACACATTCCAACCAACAACTTTTGATTCTTCCCTTTTCTTTCCATAGGCACAATATATACAACACAGTACAATCAAGATACAAAGATAGAATCCCTAACCACATAGGTTCTTATAGATAGTACATGAGGGAAAAAATGCAGGAAAACAACAAACCCCATGGAGACAGACTCCAAAACAAGTGAAAAAATCCCACTCATACTAAATAAAAATAGTTTTCCCTCAATGCATAAAAAGTAAAGTACAAGGAATGGAATACTTAGAAAGCCTTTAGTCTTGGGAATCTTGCCAATCATAGGTGGCCTCACTAGCCTTAGTAGCAGTAATAGTGACCCCAACGATGGTTGGGTGCTCAAAATACAAACATCTTCACTAACTGGGATAAGTACTTATGACACATGTGGTATATATCCACCACCATGTTTTGAAATAGTGGACACACCCTCTATGTTATCTATAATTAATTATTTATTTTACTTTCTAATCTTTTTACAATCGTTTCAAAGCTTTTTTGACTACCCTTTCATCAACAATCTTATCACATTATTTCTTTTTTCTTGATTTACTCTTTTTACTACCCTCACTAATAGCCTTACCTTTATCTTTCTGCAATGTCCCATCAAATCGAAGATATCATCATTTTTTCTACCTCCACAATCTTTGGATTAAGTATTCTAGGGAGGTTGCCTCTTTAATTTTTCTATATTTGTTTATGTTTGATTCAACTCTGTGGTGAACCTTGCTAGATCTGGAACTAAGAGTTCTCGCAGTCTATTGTTCATCCTTTCATCCATATAAGCCATTCTCATATGCAGGTTTTCATATGGCTTCAAAGCCTCCACTATGATTCTATCTATAAATGGATTTAACTTTTTATCCTCTAGATTCATCTGTCATTTGAACTTATTATGAGCTTTAACTATTTTCATAAAATTTTTAGGGTTAATTTATACTCTGAATATGTTAATGATATAGACGTTGCATTAATAGTCTTGGTAGTGGGAGGTGTTGGAATCGTCCTGGATGTTGCAAAATTACCTTAAAAAACAATAGCAACAAGAGATAATAGCATACCTGAAGAGATGTTGGATACCTCTAGAGTAGGCTGAGACTGTGGTCAAAAACCTTGTGGCCGATGCACTCTCATCTCAAATTTAGTTTCACCCCTTATCTTCTAAATGTCCTGATTCTTTTAAGCCTTAACTACATTATCCACACCTTTTATAATTGGAAAAATTTACTTTCTATGTAGCCTTGGGATGAGTCACTTTATAGGAAAGGCACTAGAAGTCTTGTGTGCTTAGTCAAATATCTTATCAGCAATAATCTACTTGAAATTTATCTTTAAGCCTTTAATAAAGCTAGTTACAAAAATATCCCTCTATGGGTCAAGGTTCGTATCATCCCTAGTTGACATCAATTGTAGTCTAACTATAGCCGACTAAAATTTTGCCCTAAAAAATAATGAGAATTTTACAATACTCTCATTGTTTCTCAATTAAGATGGATCACCATTTGTAATACCCCGAGATTCCCAAATGATAGTAGAACTATGCTTCAAGCTTATGAGAAATAACTTCAAGTGATTTGGTAGTTTTATGATCAATTTTAATGTATATTAAGGCCTCAAATATGTCCTAGCTATTAGACGAATCAAAACATCCCTTACCGATTAAATTCTTGGGAAGGATATTGGTATAGCCAACTTCAAATGAGCATACCTCTAGTTATACTATGAATTTTTGAGTTCATGACCCACCAATAGTTTGATAATTTAATTAGATTTCCAACGATACCAATTTTTCCAAAATCTGATATCGGAGCAAAATGTTATACCTATTTTACTCCAGCATGTTAGCCTGACAAATAAGTGACGACATGAGCTAATGGATTATCACAGATTTAATGGCTTATCAGCCCATGTCATCAGACTTAGACAAAACCCATTAATTTTAGCTCCCAGGTGATGATATGGGCTAATAGGCTATCATAGATATGATGGCTTATCATCCTTGGTCGTCAGCTGAAAATTTCAGTAAAGCTCAATAAGTTATAGAACCCAATAGTATTCAGACAGAAATTTGAATTCCAAAGTGTTTCGTTAGACAACGAAATCACGTGAACTCAGTCAGACTAGTCAAGTAAGATTATTAGTAACAGATTTAGCTCAGTCTAATACAGTTTAAAAATTATTTCAGTGTCTTTCAGTTGGGAGTAGGAATTAGCACCGAGCGAGTGAAGGGATGATAGCTTCCCCATTAGCGAGGCAAAGTCATTAGCATTAGTCCCTAAACTGTAGAACTACGTAGCCAGTGCAGGACTAGGAGTCACCAGTTAGATTAAGGCTCGACTACCTTCTAGGAGTCACCCAATGCCTTAGGCTTGACTTTCTGCTCAGGGTCACCCGTTAGAGAGGCTTGACCATAGTAGTGTCTTTAACCGTGGCACAATACTGGCACCCTTCCAGCTGAGGTTACAGGTTGGACCCCACCAATTAAGATCGGGGCATATCAGTTAAGTGAGAACTCCTATAGTTTCAGCTTTAGATTTAGTCTCAGTCAAGAACTCAGATAGTTCTTCAGATTTAGGACCATTAAATACGGTCACATAACTCAGTGAAAAACTTAGATAGTTCCCTAGATTCAGAGATCACCCACTAGATAGGCTTGATCTCAAACTAAGTCAATTATTATAATTATTAGTAGATTCAGAGATCACCCGCTAGATAGGCCTTATCTCAAATATAAACCATCATCATCACAGTAGAATCGGAGGTCACCCACTAGATAGGCCTGATCTTAGATAAAGTCAGTCATTATTATTATGAGTTGACTCAGTTGTTCAGTATCCCAGAGTTAGTGAACTCAGATATCAGTACTAGTAGACTCAGACATCTGTAAGTTAGTATTCAGAAACTAGTATTCAGAAGTTAGTATTCTGTGTTACTATGATTTTATTGATAGTTTATGCATTCATGCATGTATTCTTATTCAGCATACTTAGATTGTCTAGTCAGTATTGTTCATGCATAAGCCTTTGCATGTAGCCTTACCTCATCAAGCATACAAGTATATTCAAAGTAATGATGCATACTTTTCTCTTATGGTATGGTTTATTATACCATAGGTTCAGAAGCGCGAGATCCAGAGTACCCTTAGCAGTCCAGACACAGTCAGTAGTAGTAGACGTAGTAGTAAGTCCTCATTATTCGAGGATGCTTCTTATTTTAGTATTACATTAGATTTAGTTTATTTCAGTAGTTGTAGTTAGTTGGGGACATATCCCATCAACTCTTTATTCAGATAGTTTAAAGACTTTTAGACTATAGAGTTTTTCAGACTAGTTATACAGACAGTTGTTTCAGTTTTGATATTGATAGACATTATTTAGTTGTATGTTAAGTTTTTAAACCTTATGGCAAATTTCTACCAGTTTTTCGCATGTATTTCATTATATTATGCAGTGCTTAGTACAGTTACCAAAAAGGGTTAGCATGTGGTCCTTTGGGATCATATGCACCGTGTAGCATTTTATTTATAGAAAATTGGGGCGTTACAAACTTAGTATCAATGCCTAAGGTTCAATAGAGTCCTAGGGAGTTTGAAAAATGCATCTAGTAGATTCTTGTGCATGGGTGTATTGCGTGCCATATTTATGTACAAGAGGCTATAAGATGTTTATAGAAATATTTTTCCTTCTTTCATGTCTCAGATCATGCTGTAGAAAGGGTCTCTAAGAAACTTATATGGATTCTTGTCATATTCCATTCATGTTAGCTTTACCTTAATTTTAAGGTAACAGAAGTAGTGAATCCCAAAGTCCTACAGATAGAGCTTTCTCAGACAGTCCCCACAGATAGTTTTGGGATAGTGTTGTCTAAAGTTGGGCAAAGTATGTTTCAGGGGGTAAGTTGTATAAATGGTGAATTAGTAGGCTTGGAAAAATGTATGCAAGAGTTTAAGTTTAGTAATTTGAAGTTATATGTGTTGTTAATGTAAGTATGTGGTAATCCTCATGGTATAGGGAGAATATAAGTTTAAGAGATATGACATTTGAAGGCTAGGATGGAGTAGCAAGATTATTAAAGATTTGTGGATATTTATGTTATGCTTTAGAAACTAAGCTTGAAATCTTTGAAGAATTTAAGTTGGTGGACTATGGACTAAGTATGAAGGCGTGGATGTAAGCTAAAAGATGCGATATTAGCATCCCATGATAGTAGTGGATGTTATATTGATGTATAAGTGGCTAGACATATTTTAGAGATTTTAGTAGGCTTGAATAGTGCAGGGAGAATTTAAGTTTATGGGAGTCAAACTAAGTATTAAGGTGTGGAGGTGGTATAAGTAGCCTATAAAGGAATAAAAGCAGATAATGTGTTAGTGAGACAAGCATGTGTCGAAAGAAGTGTAAGTATGTGATGATGATTGGAGAGAATAAAGAGAGTTAAAAGTTGTATCCCAGGATATAGTATTAGTAGTTCAGAGTTTAGTAAAGTGTTCACAGACTTATGGTGATGGCTTGAGGCTAAGGTGTATAGTAGAAAGAGTATATAAGAAGTACTTTAGTTAAGTATAAGTTTTCAAAATGAGTTAGTTAGTAGAGCCAGCAAGTCAGTTTAGCAGTCAGACAGTCAGATTCTCATAGATTGTTTTCTCATTTTTTACCTAATCATGCTATCAGAAATCTCAGGCATATTAATAGTCCAATATAAAATATTCTAGTAGTTATAACTCAGTTCATACGTCATGCATTAGATTCAAATACAGATGTTTAGTTATGAACCAGTTCATAGGTTCCTTGTGTATCACCTCAGTTTTCTCAAGTACTTCAGTGAAGTAAGTGTTCTTAGAGGGACATAGTGTACCAAAGGGGAGATACCCTATAGCTCCCCAATGTTTTTAATTCCTAAAACCCATTCAGTTTTATGCTCAGATTCTCAATACATGCTTTGCATTAGTTATCATTGCATAGTCAGTCATGCTTTCAAAAGTCAGTTCAGTCAAATATTAATGCATTAGATATGGATGTTTAGTAGAAAAGTTTAGTTCATCAGTGTATTCAGTCATGCGTTCATGAGAGCAACTCATTCAAGTATCCATGCATCAAATATGCATGTTCATTATGAGAATTCAGCTTATCAATAGTTTTAGCTATGTGTCCCATGCATCAGATATGTATGTTCAGAATAAGAACTCAGAATATTAGTAGTTCTAGTTTCATAGTCATCTTTTTAGATGTTCTCATCCCTTAAGTAAGCTCAGCCGATCAGTACTCTTAGCCTAACAAGTGACATTTGAGGATGAATATTCCCAAGGGGGAGATATTGTAATACCCCAAGATTACCAACTGATAGTAGAACCATGCTTTAAGATAATGAGAAATAAATTCTAGTGATTTGGTAGTTTAATGATCAAGTTTGATTTATATTAAGGCCTCAAATACGTCCTAGCTATTAGACGAATCAAAACATTCCTTACCGATTAAATTCTTGGGAAAGATATTGGTATAGTCAACTTTAAAGGAGCATATATCTCGTTATACTGCAAATTTTTGAGTTCATGACCCACCAACATATATATAATTGAATTATATTTCCAACGATACCAGTTTCTCCCAAATCCAATATCAGAGCAAAAAGTTATTCCCATTTTACTCTAGCATGTCATCCTGGCAACTAAGTGACGACATGAGCTGATGGCTTATCACAGATCTGACGGCTTATCAGCCCATGTCGTCAGACTTAGATAGAAACCCATCAATTTCAGCTCCCAAGTGATGATCTAGGCTGATGGGCTATCACAGATATGATGGCTTATCAGCCTTGGTCGTCAGCTGAAAATTTCAGCAACTGGGAAGTGATTTCGTAGGGGTATTTTGGTATTTTCCCTCACCCTAAACCTTACCCCCACGACGTAAAACTCCAAAAACACGTAGTTAGCTATTGTGATTTAGTTTCAAAAGCTATTAACCCTCTTTGTTCCCAAGAACAAACTTAGGTTTTCTTCTAAATTTAGTTCAAGACCCCATCACACTCTCCACAAGTTAATCAAGAATTAAGATTCCCATTCCAAAACCTTTAAGAAAAGTCATTCTATTTCAAGATTAAAGATTTTGAGGTATGTTAGATGTTGATTCTTGGGTTTCTTTCACCCAAGAAGTTCAATAGTCCTTTTCTAAATTCAAGATTATATATTTATGAGATTGTCATGATTTTTGTGAATAGAAATTGAAGTTCATGTTGTTGATGAGTTTTAATTTATGACTTGATTTCAAAGATCCAAGCTTTGATCCTACTATGTGATGTTCATGATAAAATCCCTTCAAGTTGCATGATATTGATGTATTCATTATAATTAAGTATAAAATCTGTGGTATAGCCAAAGCATGCTCCCCATATGTTTGATAGAATGCTTAAGTAAAGAGAATAGTGCCTTTTTAGTATGTTAAGCATGAAATCCCCAATTATGTGATAACTAGTACATGCCAAGCATTTGTTGAAATTCCTTAGTGAATGTATTATGATAAGTTGCATGCATTCTTATCCATGTGTATTCCTTATTGAACAACTATGAGATATTAGTATGCATATCCTATACATTTACATATTTATGACATTCAAGTGATTGACGAGATATCGTATTGATTGTGTTGTGAGATAAAGTCAATTGTCATGATATTCAAGTGTCGTCCTATATTATTTATTTATGCTATCGAGTCCTAGGGGTATTTATACCCAAAAACTTAGCTGTTTGTCTAGAGACGATTCAATCTCAAGATAATATCAATCATGCTATGATCAGTAGAATTCAGTCAGCTACAGAACTTAAGAAAATTCAGTAATCTCAGTACTAGTTCAATCCAGTCTCCATATTATTCTAACTCAGTTTTGTATCTAGTTCATACCTGAGTAGTATTCAAAATTCAGTTCAGATTTCAGTAAAGCTCAGTAAGTTGCAGAACTCAATAGTATTCAGACAGAAAGTAGAATTCCAATGTGTTCTGTTAGACAACGAACTCAAGTGAACTCAGTCAGATCAGTCAAGTATGATGATCAGTAAAAGATTAAGCTCACTCTAATACAATTTAAGAATCAGTTCAGTCTCTTTCAATTGGGAGTAGGAACTAGCACCAAATGAATGTAGGGATGACGACTTCCCCATTAGAGAGGCAAAGTCGTTAGCATCAGTCTCTAAACTCTAGAACTGCATAGTCAGTGCAGGACTAGGATTCACCCATTAGATTAAGGCTTGAATACCTTGTAGGAGTCACCCGATGCCTAAGGATTGACTTTCTGTTCTGGGTCACCCATTAGAGAGGCTTGACCATAGTAGTGTCTTTACCCGTGGCACGATACTGACACTCTTCCAGCTTGGGTTAAAGGTTTTACCCCACCAGTTCAGATTGGGGCATATCGGTTAAGTAAGAACTCCCACAGTTTTTGCTTCAGATTCAGTCTAAGTCAATAACTCAAATAGTTATTCAGATTTAGGACCGTCAAATACCGTCACACAATTCAGTGAAAAACTTAGATACTTTCCCAGATTCAGAGATCACCCACTAGATAGGAATGATCTCAATCTTAGTCAATCATTATGATTATTAGTAGATTCAGAGATTACCCACTAGATAGGCCTGATCTCAAATATAAACCATCATCATCACAGTATAATCAAAGGTCACCCGCGAGACAGGCCTGATCTCAGATATAGTCAATCATTATTATTATTATCATTAGACTCAGTTGTTCAGTATCCCAGAGTTAGTGAACTTAGTTATCAATACTAGTAGACACAGACATCAGTAAGTCAGTATTCAGAAACCAGTATTCAAAAGTTAGTATTCTGTGTTACTATGATTTTAGTAATAGTTTATGCATTCATGCATGTATTCTCATTCAGCATACTCAGATTGTCTAGTCAGTCTTGTTCATGCATAATCCCTTGTATTTAGACTTTCCTCATCTAGCATACCAGTATATTTAAAGTACTGACACATACTTTTCTCTTGCACTATGGTGTCTTATACCATAGGTTCAGAAGCGCAAGATCCAGAGTACCCTTAGCAGTCCAGACTCAGTCAGCAGTAGTAGACATTGCAGTGAGTTCTCATCATTCGAGGATTCTTCTTATTTCAGTATTACATTATATTCAGTTTATTTCAGTAGTTGGAGTTAGTTGGGGACATGTCCCATCAACCCCTTATTTAGAAAGTTTAGAGACTTTCAGACTATAGAGTTTTTCAGACTAGTTATATAGACAGTTGTTTCCGTTTTGATATTGATAGACATTATTCAGTTGTATGTTAAGTTTTTAAACCTTATGGCAAGTTTCTACCAGTTTTCTGTATGTATTTCATTATATTATGCAGTGCTCAGTACAGGTACCAGAAAAGGGTTATCTTGTGGTCCTTCGGGATCATAAGCACCGTGTAGCATTTCGGTTATTAAAAATCGGGGTGTTACACCATTATTAGTCATATGTATGCTATCCATGGATAGTTTTTAGGTTGTGTCGTCATCCTATGTTCCAATAAGGGATAATGGTAGGGGCAATGTACAATTGATCGACTAGAACTCGATTTATGGTATGATTTAAAATATCCAGTGTCACCCCCCAACTAAGATTTTTATCCTATTCTATATTTCTACTACCTTAAACTCTTTTGGACAATCTTTTTCAAATATCACCAAGTAATTCGTCGAGAATTCTCAAACAATAGTGGGATAATATGACCTAAAGGGCTTGCTCAAACAACCCAACTCGTACTTATTAAATTGTCTATCGTTGTTTAGTTATTTTGGTAAATTCATGGTGATGATCTAATATTCTTCCACAATAAGCCTTTTTATTTCCCTGCTTTGTGTAGGTTGGAGGCCATCATAGTAACGTTTCTTTGCTCACTAGACTTTCCACATAATTAACTATAAAAACTAAGGGTCTTATTTTCAATCACATCACCTTCTAATTGTCAGGTTATTTTTCAAAACTAGTTGCATCCTCCTTTACAATTTTGACATTTAGCCTAAAGCTAGAATTTCTATTTCTCTAATCATCACTATTGACTTTCGCACTCAATGATTCCTCCTTCTTATTAAAATAGGAAAATGGTTGATGTTTCTTCTCACTCGGTCTTTTTTGGTAGTCTAAGGCCTTAGTATCACCCTTAGGTTTCATCCATGAGTATTGATAATGTGGCTTCTCGAGTTAGGCTGGTTCTACCTTTACATCTCCTCAAAGGTAAATTTTGTGTTAATGTTTTTATGATGGAAAATAGACCAACATAATGTTAGAGTTGAGAAATAAAAGTTGCATCAAAGTTCAGACATTGTTTAAGACTGGTGGATTGGCTGATGGTGCGACACTTAACCGATGGACCATCAATCTATCTGTAGCATCTTTGGAGGTAGTTGGATTCTTATAAAAGAGATGGCGTATCAACTTTCTATCATGATTATTTTTTCACAAAATTTCCTTTGAGGCAATTTTTTAAACATGTAGTAGGCAACTATTTACATGTTTGAACAAAAGATAAAATAAGCTTACTTTAATCAAGTATAAATAAAGAGTGGGGTTACTCAGACATAACCCTTTTGTTTTCTCTAACATAATGTATCAAACACTTATTATTCATCCACTACTTAAGAACTTCAAAGAAAAAACTACAAAAAAAGAAGAATTCCAACAATCCTAACAACAAAACAACTTAAAATACTAGTTAAGGAGTAAGAATGGACCTTAGTGTGAGTTACTCTATCAAACTATTTGTGTTCCTAACTACGTATTCCCAAAATATGTTCTTTGAAAAATGAAAGGAATGAAATTTATGGTGTAGTGATGGAATGAGTGGTGTTGATAAGGCTAATTTAAATTGTAGTAGAAGATAAAAAGAGTGGTTAATGGGAAATGAATATAATTGAAGGGTGATAAATGTAAGGGTATCAACTATTTGGTTAGGAGAAGTGAAGAGAACGTGCTAAATGTGGAAATTTATTTCATATACATATATGAGTCCTCTTTGAAAAATTCTTGGGACCAAGTGATGATAACTATTGGATGTGGGAACACTTGGGCCAGGTTAAGTTTAAACTTAAGAACGACTAACCTATGAGGTCCAAGAGATGGTACATTGATATGTTGATCATTCATCATTTGGGTCGTCATCACTATTTAAAATATTGGATTTAACCTTAACAAACAATGGTTGAGGTAACGGTCTATCACTCAGGCGATGGTTTGTCAACCTGTCCATCATTGCTTTTAAAAGATCCAAGAATTTAAGCTCAAGTAGGATGGTTGCAGTGATGGTCTATCGATGGATCCATAACCTATTATCCACAATGTAAGATTTCCATCCTTCTCTTGACGATCCAGGACTGACAACCTGTCAGTTAGGTAACTATCTAATAGACAACTCAATGTTGACAATTAGTGTCCAACTCTCAATGTTATTTTTAGTCTGTCACACTTAGCACACAGATTACATCGATAAAAAAAAACTAACTATATGATTTAACAACAAATTTTGGGTTTTCTCCCACTAGAGCTTGATTTAACGTCGCAACATGACTCGGGTATCATAGTTACTTAGACTTCATAAAGATGCACCAATGTTACAAGATTTACCTCTTCGTGCTGGCCAATGTAATGCTTTATATGCTATCTATTCACTTTAAAATGCTTACTATCCTTGTTTTCAGGATCTCCCACTCTAGATGCAAACACTGGAATTACTTTGAATGGATGAAACATTTTGACTTTATTTTCTCCGGAATAGTTTAAACCTTGAGTTAAACTATAATAACAAATCCCCTATTTGGAACTTTCTCTTTTCAATCTTCCAGTCATGGTATATTTTAACCTCTCTTTATAAAGGCTGGACCTTTCATATTCCTCGAGATGAAATTCATTAATCGCATTCAATTGATCCAAATTTAAATCAGTTGCTTCTTTAAAACTCAACTTCTACATTTTGTGTGCACACAACGATTTATTTTCAAGATCCACCATTAGATGACATTCCTTTCCAAAGACCAAGTGTTATGGTGACATGTGTATTGGAGTCTTGAAGGATGTACAGTAAGACCAAAGATCATTATCAAGCTTCCGTGTCCAATAACTTCAATTTTTATTCATAGACTTGGCAAAAATCATCTTAATTTCCTTACTCAACACTTCTAATGGCCTATTAGTTTAAGGGTAATAAGAAGTAACCACCCTAATTATTTTTACACAATATTTTTCTAGTGTATCCCTAAACAACTTATTACAGAAGTGTGAGACTCCATCACTTATGATTGTACATGGAATACCAAAATAAGAGAATATTTTTTTTCCTTACGAACAACACCACACTCCTTGCTTCATAATCAACCAATGCCATTGATTATACCCATTTGGACACATAGTCCACATCAACCAGAATATACTTGTAGCCATAAGAACTCATAAAAGGGACCATAAAATCAATGACCCACACATCAAATAGTTCTATCTCTAACATGGTTGACATAGGCATTTTTTGATTCTTAGAGATTGATCCATGTCCCTGGCATTAATCATATACTGTGATAAACTCACAAGAATCCTTATGAATAGAAGGCCAATAGTACCCACTCTACAGAACCTTTTGCTGTGCGGTCACTCATATGATATCCTACAATAGGAGAGAAGTGGAAAGATCTAAATATATCAAACATCTTAACTACCAAAACATATCTTAGAATAAAATTTTTCACACACAAACAAAACAAATAAGGCTCATTTTGAAAACACCTATTCACCTCATGGAGAAATCTCTTTTGTTACTAAAATTTAGGTTTTCTGGAATAATATCACTCATAAGGTAATTTGTGAAGTCCGCATACTAAGGAACAAGGTCAAGTGTAGCTGCAATTAGTTGTCCTTATGGCAATGAATCAACTACTTAGTTCTAAAACTTTCTCTAACCTTAAATTCAAAATTGAATTCCCATAGAAACAATACCCATCTAATTAACTATGGTTTGGATTATATCTTTGGAATAAAGTACCACAGTGCTGGTGGTCTTTGTGAACCACATCCTTAGTTCCCAATAAGTATACCCTAAAAATCTCAAAGGTATACACTACAATAAGAAGATCCTTCTCCATGATAGTGTAATTCTTCTGAGTTACATTCAATGCCTTACTTTCATAGTATATTAGGTTTAGCTACTTCTTTTTCTTTTGCCAAAGAATAATACCAAGGTTCACTATGCTTGTATCTCACATCAGCTCAAAGCTCTAATCTGGTGTAATCATAATGGGTGCTTCAACTTATTTATCCATTAGGCATTGGAATGCCTTCAAACAATCATCATTCCACTCAATTTTACCTATTTTACTAATAATTTTTGCAATAGGTTGGAAATTTTAGAAAATCCTTGAGGAAACTCCTATAATCTCGGATGGCCTAAGAAATTTCGCACACCTTTCACCAAGATTGGTGGAGGTAACTTTTCAATCAACTTTATTTTATCTTCGACCACTTTGATCTCTTTTTCTAAGATCTTGTGGCCCAACACTACACCCACTTTCAGCAAAAAGTTACATTTCTCCCAGTTGAGCACTAGAATAAACTCTTTAATGCATTACTCAAATTTATCTGACAGTCATTAAATGAAACTACCATCACCAAGAAATCTTTCATGAACATTTTAAAAGTGTCCTCAACCATATTAGAAAAAATCAACATCATATACCTTTTAAACATAGCTGGAACATCTCACAGCAGAAATGACATCTGTTTGAATGAAAAAGTCCCATAAAGGCATATAAACATAGAATTTTTCTAGTCCTTTGTAATAATATATATTTAGTTGTACTCCGAGTAGGCATCCAAAAATCAATAAAAATCTCATCCAGCTAGTGTATCTAACTTTTGATCTATGAAAGGCATTGGAAAATGTTCTCGTAATATCCATGAGTTCAACTTTCTATAATCATACAGACTCTTCACCTTGTGACTGTCCTAAGAGGTATCAATTAATATTTTTAATTGGCTATTGTTGTCATCCCACTATTCTTCGATACACATTATACAAGATTTCTCCATTTTCTATCAAATATTTGGTACACCACTCTGCCATCAAGCCACTTAATTATCTCGTTCTTTACCAACTCCTGCATAGGTGGTTTAAGTCTCTGCTAATGTTTGATATTTGGTATACCATTTTCCTACAGTAGAATTTTATGAGTTCATATGCTTGAAAAAATACTAATAATATTTACAATCATCCACCCTATAACACTTTTGTAACATTTCAGTACAGAAACAAGTGCTTCAACCTACATACATTATTTATTTGGATCATATGAATATGAAACCATTTTAGTCAATGGATACACTATTTTGTCATACACATCATTCCATCAATATCAAAGTTAATAAATATCGCTGCCTGAGTCTCAACAGCAAATCGCTCTTCGATAGGAACCACTAGATCACTTTCATCAATAACATCAATGAATGAAACCATATTCATCTCCTTGTATATCATCTTAGACCTCCAGAGATCAAAATTCACTTCTTTATTATTGAGCCTAAATTTTAGCTCATTCTACTCCATATCCATGAACACTCTTCCAGTGGCTAGGAATGGTTTACTAATATTATGGGAACTTCAAAATATACTGTGCAATAAAGAATTACAAAGTTCATCCGAAATATAAATTTTTCCACCTTCACTAACACGATAAATAATTACCCATTTGCATCTTGACTAAATAGTTCACCATCAATAACCTTATAGATATTGGTTTGGGTGTTTCAAAACCTAACTACTGATAAATCACTAATGGAATCTGGATTATAGTTGCCTCAAGATCAAAAAGTGCTTTAGCAAAGGTAAAAGCACCAATTGTACATGGTATGGTGAACACTCCTGGATCAGATTTAATTTTAACCAGTGATCTCATGGTAATGGCACTGAAATAATAAAGGTTATTTACTATCTCATTGCTTATAGGTCTTTTCTTTGCATCTAGATCCTTCAAAATTTTGCATATCCTGGCATATGCTCCAAAGCCTTAATTAATGGAACATTCACTAACAATTGCTTCAACATTACCATGAACTTTCTAAACTTGCCATCTACTTCCTTCTTCTTCATCATATGTGGAAATAAAGAAGGTGGCCTAGGAATTTTTGTTAGAGGTGTCCCCACCTACTTGCTATTTTTTATAGCCCAACTCATTATCAATCTTTAAATTATATGGTTTCTCGACAATGGATCTCTTCTTACGTGAGTTTTCTAGTTTCTAAGACTTAGTTAGTTTACCTTCTACCTC
Source organism: Capsicum annuum (assembly GCF_002878395.1). Classification (NCBI taxonomy): domain Eukaryota; kingdom Viridiplantae; phylum Streptophyta; class Magnoliopsida; order Solanales; family Solanaceae; genus Capsicum; species Capsicum annuum. The sequence goes on from NW_025883384.1 coordinate 76,618, forward strand.
ATGATTATTAATCATAACCTCAAATTCAGATGCAATATCATCTACCTGTAAATGAACTACTAGATATGGTTTCGGTAATATTTTACCAATCTTGGTTGTAATAGCTATGCATGTACCATTATTCCTTAAGTTTTACACCATATCACTCAATAACATTCAGCTTTTCCTTTGATTTAAAGTTGGTGATAGCTGAATCATTTTTTGTTTCAAATTCTTAATAGAGGTTGAATGGGAATCCACAAGTTGTCTCATAGTCGATAGATCACGTCTCACTTTCTTCATACATTATTAGTTGACTACAGCACATTCACTAATTTGGCCATCATGGATTTTATAGAATCTTTCCTAAAATATTAGCTACATTGTAACGGCTCCTAGATGGCTCATACAATCCAATTTTGTTGCCTTTTCTCATTCAATTTCCTTGATGGCGGTCATTATGACTAGTTTCTCATAATAATTCTCCTTTTGATAGTTCTAACCTTAATATCCTTAACCATTGTCTAGAAAACCCCAGGTTATCTAAGTAGTTAGCCTCTTCTTAGGAATCAGATTCGGCAACTCTACTATAAGACTTGCCTTGACCTTCTCAATATTACCCGACAATAAATATTTTGTAAGCAAGTCCATATATGTGCTTATATAAGCCATATCTTGGTCACATTCTTCTTCTTTTCGACATTGGTATAACAAAATTATAATTGATTAAGTGTTTCTTGCTACCTCAATATCCTTGGTGTGCCAAGCGCTACTTTTCTCTATCAACCTATCCAAGATCTTAATTTCCTCAGTAATGTACAATCCATGAAAGCACCCCCACTTGATTATCTATTATTATCTTCATTTTTGAATTTAGTATCCTGTAGAATGGCTCTATGAAAGGTTTATCAGTCAACTTATGTTTTGGGCAACTCCTTTTTGAACCTCAACCATTTTTCATGAAGAGCCTCATTTCAAAGTTTTCTCTAATTACTGATCACATCCTTTAACTGTAACATCTTCAAAGGTATAAAGAACCTTTCTAGGAAAGCTCCTTTAAGTTGCCCTAAGTTTATTATAAAATTGGGTTCCAGCTTAGTCAATCACGAAGTTGCTTCCTTGGATAGAGAATATGGGAACAACCTTAGGCAGATAACATTCTTCCCAACTATAGGATAATCAAAAGACTTGCAAATATTGAAAAAGTTAACCAAGTGCATATTCAGATCATCCCTGGGTAGTCAACCAAACAACCCTATTTGATTGAGCTATTCTATTATTATACTAGTATTATTAAAATTCACCCAAGAGACAATGGGGATAGAACAATTGATCTGGTAGCACTAGCTCTATCTAAATTAGCGTCTTTATCATACAAGGCAACCTGAGCCACAGGCTGTTGGAAGCCTCTGCCTCATGATTGCTTATTCCAATTGGCTGGTGTAACATTATTGACATGTTTCCTATTAAAAAATCAACCAACTCATCATCTCCAAAGTCCTCATTTTTTACATGAATGGATGCATCAATATTTTGTTAGTTCAACTAGGTGGTGGCTGGTGCAACCAATCTTTCTACCTCTTATTGTACTTCTATGTTTCTCCTTAAATTACTAGAAAGTTTAGGACTGAAAGTTAAAATAGTATTATTTTACAGTGAGTTTGTGACATGGGCAATCAATAGCCTGCAAACACCAAAACAACAAATATATGTAAAATTAGGAAGCTAGACTAAGAGTAAGCTAATATACATAAGCATAATTGACAATTGAATCCCATAGTATCATGGCCAAAATTTAATATAGCCAAACTATAGCTCCCATAAAAGAGTGTAAGCGATCGTTGTCAAATATATAACATAACAAAGTCTGTGGTCAAATCCCATGCTAGGTATTTATAGGCTTCAACAAAGTAGGGATTTAAATTTCAAATCCAAGTTGTCGTGTAATAGTTGATGGCTAGTATGATAATCTTTCAGATAGGTGATCGTTCATCAAATAAACCATTATCAATTTCTAAAATTATTTATCTCCGTGTGGATCTCGATGGATTCAGCAATGTTCCATCACTAATCTGAAAGCTCATTGCCAAACTCGTTACTTGATTTATGATTTACATAGATTTTATTTAGTTAGGACAACTAGGGTGATGTTCCATTGAAGCCTCGATGGTCCGTCTATTGGATTGTCACCCAATTTCTTCTTTTCCACTTTTCTACTTCTTGATGATGGTTGGTTCAATGGTTTGTCCAGGAGCTGATGGCCATTAAGTTCCACATTGCATTCCTCTTTAACTAAAAGTAATGATATTTTTTGCCTTTGAGTTTGATTTCATAGAACAAGCAAAAAACATGTTAAAAATATTAATCATTGTTGGAAAATGTGCAATTATCCTTCCTTGAGAATGAAAAATATTGTGTCTTGAGCTGGAACATTGAAACTCTCAACTTATGATGACTTCTTGTCCTCAAGAAACTTTACACGATATCATGGTTGCATCTAGAATTATAAAGAATGTTGTCTATTGGAAATAGCATGGACCCATACTCATACACGTACACAAGTTTTTGAACACTAACTAATAGGGATCTATACTTCGCATTACACACTAGATATGTCACATACATACACATAAGACACCTAATCAAAAAATCAAAAATCACAAGTATCATTCATATGCTCTAATCATAATAAAGGCCTTCTCACATGGATCTATTTAACTTAAGGACTATCATTCAAATTTCTCTCTTTCATAATAAATTTCAATCAATGCATACACAAAATTATGAGCTGTTGACAAGGATTACTATAGGAATTTTTTAGTCTTTTAATAAAAGCATGGGTGTAGATGAAGTATAATTTTGGAATAGTGACACACCCCCTTTCCATCATTACCTCTTATTGGACTAGATTTTTCTTCTCCTTACCTCTTGATTCATACCTTCTAGCTGAGTTTGCTAAAATCCCATTCTTGACACCTTTCTCTCTTTTTATTTTTTATTAAAAAATTATATCAGTGCATAATCTTACTGATTCTAAATCAACTCACACTCATTAATCTTTTCTATAATAGCCACACTAATCTTAGGTGAGTTGCTTGAGTTGAGGTGAAAGATGTCGAAGGAAGGACTAGGGACAAAATATAATTTCTCTTCATACCATTCTTTACACATTATTTTATCATACGGTAGCCACCCTTAACTAAGGTGCATTTCCTAAATTTAGGTTTACGATTTACAAGGAGAGTCCGAGGCCAAAAGAGTCACTTAACAATAAGAATTGAAAGGCTAATAGTTTTGAATGAAAATTCTATCAGCTAAAATAGGGATCAAGGGAATTTAAACCTGTAACTACATCATTTTATTAGGATTATAAGGATAGGGGGAGTGATTTGAAACGTGATCCTATCCTATACAACCAACTTGCACCTAATAGAATTAATTGAGCAATTTCTAGTTTCATACACAAAGTAAAAGTCTACACAAAATCTTCATACAGACAATGCATTGAAATGATACTTATGCTACTAATTATAATATTCTTGCTTAAGCTTAAGCATTACTTACTTTATTCAGAGTTTTAGATGAAAAGTGCATATCTAGAACAACTAACTATGAGAAACTATGTCCACGAAAAAAATTTCTAATGGATCATTATTTTACATATTCCAACCAACAACTATTGATTCAACCATTTTCTTTCCACAAGAACAATATGTACCACATTATACAATCAAAAGATGAAAGGGAAAACATTATATAGAAACCCTAACTATAAAGGTTCTCCTAGATAGCACACGAGGGAAAGAAATGCAAGTAATGAAAACCCCCATGGAGACAGACTCCAAAACAAGTACAAGCATCCCACCACCTACTAAAATAAAATACTTTTTCTTCAATGCATAAATAGTAAAGTACATGGGATTGAACTTTGAAAGCATTTAGGCTTAAGAATCTTGAGATTCATAGGAGGCCTCACTATTATCATTAGTTGTAATAGTGACCACAGTGATAGCCTGGGTATGCCTAAAACCAAAATCTTCACTATCTAGGATATGTACTGGTAACACAGGTGGTATGTGTCCACTTCCATGTATGAAACTGGTGGACACACATGATGCCTCATCTGTAACTATGATCGTGTCAAAGATTCTTTGAATGCTCTTTCTTTAGCAGTCACTTCACAATTTTTTTTTCTCTATTTACTTTTTTTTATACCTTTACTCATAGCGTTACATTTGACATTCAGCACTAGCATATCAAATGCATGATATCATACTCTTCTTCTACCTCTACAATCCTTGGATTAAATATCCTTAGGACAAGTTGCATCTTTAATTTAGATATATTTATCTATGTTTGATTCCACTCAGTGGTAAACCTAGTTTGATCTAGAACTAAGTATTCTTGCAGCTTATTGTTTATCCTTAAGTATTCTTGCAGCTTATTGTTTATCCTTTCCTCTATATCATCCATTCTTACAGGCAAGTTTTCATATGGCTTCAAATCCTTAGCTATAATTTTATCCACTAATTGTTTAAATTCTTTGTCCTCTACATTCAGTTGTCATATGAACTTCTTCTATGCTTTAATAGTATTCATAAAATTTTTTAAGATCAACCAGTGCTTCGAATAGATGATGGAATGGAGGAAGTATTAATAGTCTCGATTGTGGGAGGTGTAAGCATTGACATGAGTTTTGTAAAAGTAATTTGTGGAAATATAGAAACAAGAGGTAATGGCATACCTAAAGCAATGTTTGACGCCTTTAGACTAGGCTGAGACTGTGGGCTAAAAGCTTATGTCCTATGCACTCTCATAAAAAATTTAGTTTTATCCATTTTATTATCAATGTCCTACTTCTTTAAATCCTTAACATCATTATCAACACCTTTGATCATTTGTATATTTGCCTACCTACATAGCTCCGTTATGAGGCAAGGGAAAGGCAAGGTTCGTATCACCCCCAATTTACACAAACTATATTCTAACTAAAGCCCACTAGAATTTTACCCTTAAACTCAATGTGGATTTGGCAATCCTCTAATTGTTTCTTAACCAAGATGGATCACCATTATTAATTAATATGAGTGATAGACATTGATATTTGTTAGGTGCTGTAGTCATCCTATGTTCTAGCTCTAGGTTAATGGTAGAGGTATTGTACAGCTAACTGAATAGAATATGGTTTTTGGTATGATCAGAAATATCCACAATCACTCCCCTACCTAAGATTCTCGTCTAGTTCTGTATGTCTGCTACCTTCTAATCTTTTTGGAAATCTTACTCCAATATCACAAAGTAGTTCATAAAGAATTTTTGAACAATATTGGCATAATATGATCTAGGGAGTTTTCTCAAACAGCTCATCTCGTACTCATTAAATTGTCTCTCATGGTCTGGGTATTTTTGTAAATCTCTCGTGATTATATGATATTCTTCTATAATATGCCTTTTTATAATTCTACCTTGTGTAGGTTTAAGGCTATCAAAGTAATGTTTTCTTTCTCATTTGACCTTCCACCTAATAGACTCTAAAAAATCAAGGTCTTAGCTTCAAATCACATCACCTTTTTCTTGTTTGGGTTCTTTTTCAAATCTAGTTGCATTCTTCTTTTTAATTTCCACATTCAGGCGAAAGTTAGAACTCATATTTCTCTCATCTTTACTACTGCTTCCTCTCTCGATGTGTAATGCCCTGAATCTGGTACCCAGAATGCTACACGGTGCTCATGACACCGAAGGACCATAAGCTAACCCTTGACTGATATCTGTACCTGAATACTACATAATATACTTTATAAATGAGGAAATAGTAGGCTGAAACATGCCATAAGGTTCAAAACTGATAAATATATGATAAAACCATATTTGAATAATGTGGCACAATAATACCAAAACTGAAACAATGTCTCAAAATATCTAGTCTGAAAACACTGTAGTCTGAAAGCTTCTAAACTATTTGAATAAGGAGTTGATGGGACATGTCCCCAAAAAACTCCAACTACTGAAATAAGCTAAGTAATGAAGAAATAAAGTAATGATCAAGTCCTCAAAGGATGAGGACTCACTGCTAACTCTGACTGCTGAAACTGGAATGCTACTGATGCTCTGGAGCTCGTGCTTCTGAACCTATTGTATAGAATAAAACATCATAGCACAAATAAGTCAGTATAATTGAATATACTAGTATATATATGAGGTAGGTTGAATGCAAATGGTTCAAATGCATGAACAATGCTAACTAACTGTATAATATGAGCATGAGAATACATACATAAATAAGTGATTGTGAATGAAATTATGATGGTACAGACTGCTGAGTCTGATTAGTAATAACATGATTCACTGATAATTGATATAACTGATACTGAGCGACTGTATCTGACAGTCCTAAAATTTTGAAGAACTATCTGAGTTCTATTATTAAGACTGAGTCTAAAACTGTAACTGTGGAGGGTAGTTATCGAACTGACATTCCCCAAATAAAGAAATATAGCTAGGATGGGGTCCAATCTGTAACCCCAATTGGAAGGGGATCGATACCGCACCACTGGTAAAGACAAGCTGTGGGTGACCCTTATCTGATAGTATCCCAAAAAGAGAATGGTAGGACCCTCATCTAACAATGTTTATGCACCATATTAACCCTTTTTTGTCAGTGTTGATGTATCAACCTATGCTGGCTATATAGTTCTGGAACAAAATGATTACTTCTAAGGATCACACCCTCAACTGTCAGTATGTGTCCTCATCCTTGGGTTCACTTGGTGCTAAATCCTACTCCCATCTGAATAGACACTATACATAATCAACTGAACTATATTCATTGAGTTTTATTGACTGATGAAATATCACTGAGATTACTAAAGTACTGAGCTTTCTGAGATTACTGGGATTACTGAGTTTACTGAGTTTTCCTGAGTCACATGACTGACTGAATTCTGCTGAACATGGCTTGACTAAGGATATTGTGTAAAACATGATACTGGCCCTAGGCACACAGCTAAATTGTTGGGTACAAGTACTCCCAGAACTCGATAGAAGGAAACTGACAAGGCATAAAATTCTTGAATACACAACCAACATCAACAATCTATAATACAATAAGTTGATAAAGTACATGTTTATCATAATCTTGTACAAGGTAGGAATGAATATAATCAATGTCATAATTTCATACTCTAACATCATGAGCATTCCAACAAACATCTACATTTCACATCAATAGCATGGGAGTCATTTGAACATAAGGGTAAAACATGAATCCTTCACTTAAGTCACAATTGAGTCATATTATATAATTTGTAGTCTCTTAGGTATTTTGTCAAACACTTAGGGTTCATGACTTAGGGAATGGAATAATAATCAAAATAACATAGCATAACCAACTAAAATTCATGGTTTTCAACTCACATGCTAACATATTTTAATAAAAACACATAAAGATTCCAACTTGGGAGTCATACAACAACAACAACCACATGAACATAATCAAAACATAGCAGAAATATCATAATTCATAGTTTAAAACTTGATTCTTAGGCTTCTTGGACGAAAGGAATCCATGAATCAACACTATGCATTCCTGTGAAAGGAATTTTGAAGGTTCTTGGAGTTCTTGGATGGATTTCTTGAGATTGACCTTGCTTCTCAAGGTCTATGGTTTTGTTTTTATTAAGAGAGAATGTTCTTGATATAGGAGAAAAAGTGAATAATAAGTAGATAAGTACATTTTTAAGGCTTAAATCCCACATCTGGGTGGAATAAAATCATGGGAAAAGATCCATTTAACCTTGAACGGGTCTTTTAATTTTTGTGAAAATTTCCTGATCGGACCCCTAGATCGATGCGGCGCTATCGCGCCATGTGTCTGGAAAGTGACAACTGGAAAATTGCATGATGGTACGATGCATTACAATTGCGTTGCCACCTTAGACGTGACCTGTAATTTCACTGCGACATGGTGGTATTGCATTAGAACACTGGAAAAGGAAAATTATGAACTGGGCCTTTGGTGCGACGCTCCACTATCGTGGAGCAACACTGGAAATTGGCAATTGCCATGTAACCTGGCTCCGCGATGCGCTGATGGCTCAGGTGATACACTGTCTCACTAAAAAGGCTTTAACTCTTTGCCCGGGTGTCAGATTTGGGCAAATTTAGTATTGATGAAAATCTTATCGAATTTCCCATACCAAAAAGTGAAAATCTTGAAAATTCCACATATATAAAAGTGTATTCTCTTTAAAGCATGTCTTTGACATCTTCGAGATGAATTTAAGCTAGGCAGAAGTATGCGGTATTATAATATCTCCCCCTTGGTAACATTCATCTTCGAATAAAACTGACTGAGATAGAAGAACGATAGATTGAAGTACATGTTGAACATGAACAATTGAAATATAATTTCATGACTGATATAACTGATGCGCTGAATTTATTATACTGAATATGCATATTTGATGCATGAATAATGGATTTATGACTGCATGACTGAATTACTGATAAGATGAGTTTCTCATTAAACTGAACATGCATATCTGATGCATGAATACATGACTGAACTGACACGTGAATATAGGACTGACTATGCAATGGTAATTGATACCATGTTTATAATGGAATTCTGAATATGAACTGGATACCAAGTTGTAACTGAAATTTGAACGTGAAACTGAAAAGCTTAAGAAAAGTTGTTACCTTTGGCTGAGTTTGAATTAGCAAAGAAGAGGTGAGGATACTCGGTACGTATATCTTCTTCTGCTTCCCAAGTATCTCCCTCAATGGACTGATTCTGCCAAAGGACTTTGACTAGAGGGACTCCTTTGTTCCTCAGTTTGCGAGTCTGATAGTCAAGAATTTCAATTGAAATCTCTTCGAAAGAGAGGTTTTTATGAATATCTATGCTCTGAAGAGGGACTACAACTGCTGGGTCACTTATGTACTTCTTGAGCAAAGAGACATGGAAGAATGGATGAACTTAGGCTAGATCTGAAGGTAATTCGAGCTCATAAGCTACTTTGCTGAAGCAACTGAGAATTTTTAAGGGACCAATATATCGGGGACTGAGCTTTCCCTTCTTGATGAATCTCTTCACTACCTTCATGGGAGACATCTTTAGATAAATATAGTCACAAATATCAAAATTGAGATCTTTTTTACGCACATTTGTATAAGACTTCTATCGACTCTGAGCAGCCCAAAGTCTTTCTCTGATCAATTGGACTTTATCTAAGGCATAAAATACTAAGGCAGGCCCTATAACTAAGGCCTCACTAACTTTGAACCAACCGATTGGAGATCTGCACCTCCTACCATAGAGAGTTTTGAATGGAGCCATCTTAATACTAGAATAATAGCTGTTGTTGTATGAAAATGCAATCAAAGGCAAGTGGTTATCCCAACTACCCTTGAAATCAATTGCACACGCTCGCAGAATATATTCTAAAGTCTGAATGATCCTTTTTGCTTGACTATCTATCTGAGGATGGAAGGTTGTACTGAGATAAACTTAGGTACTAAGACCCTTTTGGAATGCTTTCCAGAAATAAGAGGCTAATTGGGTACCTCTGTCTGAGATAATAGATAACAAAACACCGTGAAATCTGACCAACTATCTGATGTAAAGTTTGGCATAATCCTCGGTTGAATAAGAGGTATGGACTGGAAGAAAATGAGCTAATTTGGTTATCCTATCTACTATGACTTAAATCAAATCATGTTGATAACGAGTACGAGGCAAACCTGTCCCAAAGTCTATACTCACTTCTCCCTACTTTAAAGTAGGAATTTTGAACTCTTGAATAGACCCACTAAGCTTCTGATGTTCTATCTTAACCTGCTGACATGTAGAGCACTTAGCCATAAACTCTGCCTTATATCTCTTTATCTCACTTCACCAATAGATCTCCCGTAAGTCATGGTACATCTTTGTGTCCCCTAGATGAACAGAGTAGCGCGCAACATGCGCTTTTGCAAGAATTTACTGCCTCAAGTCATCTACATCTGGAACACACAGATAACCCTGACAATGTAATACACCATCTCCCCTTTGGTAGAAAACCTCAACCTTCTGATCCTTGATTGACTTTTTCAACTTGGCAATAATGGGATCTCTATCTTGATTTTCTTTTACTTCAGAAACTAGATATGATTCTGAACTACTCTGAACCCATATACCCCCTACTCTATATCGACTAAACAAATACCTAGTCTGGCAAGTTGATGAAATTCCTGAGCTAAATTCTTCTTACTATCCTCAACATGAGCAATACTACCCATACACAGTCTACTGAGAGCGTCGGCTACTACATTGGCCTTGCCCGGATGATAGAGGACACTCATGTCATAATATTTTAAAAGCTCTAGCCACCTTCTCTGATGAATATTGAGATCTTTTTGAGAAAAGATATAATGAAGACTCTTATGATCTGTGAACACATCTACATGAACTCCATATAGATAATGCCTCCAAATCTTTAAGGCAAATACTATGACTGCTAACTCAAGATCATGAGTAGGATAATTCTTCTCATGGGGTTTAAGCTGTCTAGAGGTGTAGGCTATGACCTTACCATGCTGCATGAGGACACAACCCAAACCTACTCTGGATGTATCACAATACACTTCAAAACCATCTGAACCATTTGGAAGAGCTAAAACTGGAGGTGAGGTGAGTCGAGTCTTCAACTCTTGAAAACTCTTCTTGCAAGGATCTGACAACTGAAACTTGACTTTATTCTGAGTCAATATAGACATAGGGGATGTAATAAAAGAAAATCCCTAAAAAACCACCTGTAATAGATAGCAAAACCTAAGAAAATCTTGATATCTGATGGAGAGACAGGTCTGGGCCAGTTTTTTATTGCTTCGATCTTTTGAGGATCTACTCTAATTCTATCACCGGAAAGGATATGACCAAGGAATGCTATTGAACTTAGCTAAAATTCACACTTACTAAATTTGGCAAATAGCTGATGATCTCTGAGAGTCTGAAGTACAATTCTGAGATGGTTTGTGTGATCATGTTCACTACGGGAATAGACAAGAATATCATCTATGAAGACTATGTCCAAGTAATGCTTAAACACATGGTTCATCAAGTCCATGAAAGATATAGGGGCATCGGTAAGACCAAAGGATATGACTAGGAATTCGAAGTGACCATACCGAGTTTGGAAAGCTATTTTTGGAATGTCACATTCCCTGACTCTGAGCTGATGATAGCCTGATCTAAGGTCTATCTTAGAGAAATAAATGGCACCCTAAATATGGTCAAACAAGTCATCAATTCGGGCAAGTGGATATTTGTTATTGACCATAACTTTATTGAGCTGACAGTAATCAATGCATATTTTGAGATAACTATTTTTCTTGTGCACGAATAAGACTGTGCACCCCATGGGGACACACTAGGTCTGATGAATCCTTTATCAAAAAGATCCTTCAACTGCTCTTTCAGTTCTTTAAGTTCTGCTAGTGCCATTCTGTATGTCAGAATAGAAATAGGCTCAGTATCTGGAAGAAGATCAATACCAAAGTTTATTTCCCTTTTGGGAGGCATTCCTAGAAGATCTTCAGAAAGAAATTTGAATATTCACTCATGATTAGGATAGATTCAAGACTGGGAGTTTTGAAACTAGAATACTTAACACGAAAAAGATGATAGACACATCCCTTAGATATCATTTTCGTTCCCGAAGAAAGGAAACATGCTAACCTCTGAAAGCTAAAGTACTACCCCTCCACTCTAGGATAGCTTTATTCAGAAACTGAAATTGGGCTATTCCATTTCTGCAGTCGACTATGGAATAGTAAGAATGAAGCTAATCCATGATGAGAATGACATCAAAATCAGTCATCTCTAATTCGACTAAGTTTGCTGAGGTGAATGTTTGAAATATCATAACCAGGAAGTTCTTGTATAATCACTGGGCTATGATGGTTTTACCCACTGGGGTAGATACTGAGAAGGCTTCTGCTAGAATATCAGGACTGTCTCCAAAATCAACTGCTATATAAGGAGTAACAAAATATAAGGAAACTCCCGGATCTAGCAAAGCATAAACATGCAAGTGAAAGATCTGTAACATACTAGTAACTACATTAGGTGAATTTTCCTAATATTGCCATGACTAGATAACATAAAGTCTATTTAGGCGTTGCCCAATAGTAGCACTAGAAGTGGCACCCTACTGATTTAGGCGACCAGACTGGGTTGAGGAACTGTTCTACTGACCCTGGTATCCTGAATGGGGACAATATCTGACTCTGTGGACTAGCTTGCCACATCCGAAATAGACATCACTACAAGCTCTGCAAGTACCCTTGTGGTTCTTACCATAAGTCTGACAAAGGGGATTAATTGAGGCATTGCTGACACTACCCTGAGACTCAGAGTCTTGATCCCTATCTCTATTTCCATCCCTGAACTTAGGAGCTGGAGAAATAGCTGAAGAAGGAGCTGGAACGGATGACTTAGGATGGAACTAAGAGCGGTTTCCTCCCTCTGACTTAGGCTGAGCAAAGATGAAATTACCTATCCTTGCTTTCTTATTCTACCTCTCTGTAATTTTACTCTTTTGCTCTTCTATCTGTTGAGCATGGGTCATAAGCCTGGCTATGTTTATGTCACTATTCAATATCACAAACCTGCACTCATTGACCACATTATCATTCACCTCAGAAACAAACTTACTTATATTGGCCCTGCTATCTACAACCACATAAGAAGCATATCTACCTAATTTAGTAAACTTATAAGAATACTCTTTCACCGTCATATTGCCCTGCCTGAGGTTGATAAATTCTAACACCTTTGCTTACCTTAGCGTTTGGGGAAAGAATCTATCTAAGAATACGGTGACAAACTTCTCCCACTTAATAGGACCTACATCAACTGACCTCTCTGACTTCTACCGTTTGAACCAAGTGTGAGCAATATTTTGCAACTGATATACAACTAGATCAACACTCTCGCTAGAAGTAAACTCCATGATGTTCGTAACCTTTTGAACCTGGTCTAGGAACTCCTGAGGTTCCTCTTTTGACTTACACCCAAAAAAGAATGAAGGATTAATTCGGGTGAAGTCCCAAATCCTGACTACAGCTGAATTGGCCACTGGGTTGGATAGAACGACAACTGGTTGTTTATTATGAGTAGCAACTGAATTAGGAAGAGTGGTGAATGCAACTCTGAACTCTGTATAAGAAACGTGTTCATCCAAGGGATCTGCTTGGATGGGCTGAGGGGCTGACTGATTTTTATTTCTTTTTTAGGGAGGCATGTTCTGCAGAAAAAGGGACAAATGGATTAGATTGAGAGTAAAATTTGTGATCACGCTCACTGGCACAACATGAATACTAAAAGAAGGGAAACTATTCCTAAAACATCTCATAACCTCCTACATATAAAAATGGCATGTAACACACCCATGTACAACACTCTACTAGATGCGGCTTTCAGACTTTCTAGGAGTCTATTGAACCTGTCTCTGATATCAAGTTTGTAACACCCCGAATATGGTACCTAAAATGCTATACAGTGCTCATGACCTCGAAGGACCACAAGCTAACCCATGACTGATATCTGTATCTGAACACTGCATAATATACTATATAAATATGGAAATAGCAGGCTGAAAGATGCCATAAGGTTTAAAATTGATAAACATCTGATAAAACCATATCTGAATAATGTGGTACAATAATACCAATACTGAAAAAATGTCTGAAAATATCTAGTCTGAAAACACTGTAGTCTGAAAGCCTCTAAACTATCTGAATAAGTAGTTGATGGGACATGTCCCCAACTAACTCCAAATACTGAAATAAACTAAGTAATTTAGAAATAAAGTAATGATCATGTCCTCAAAGGATGAGGACTTACTGTTAACTCTGACGACTGAAACTGGAATGCTTCTAATACTCTGGAGCTCGTGCTTCTGAACCTATGATATAGAATAAAACACCATAGTGCAAATGCATTAGTACGATTGAATGTATTGGTATGAATGTGAGATAGGTTGAATGCAAAGGGTTCAAATACACGAATAATGCTAACTAATTGTATAACATAAATATGAGAATACATGCCTGAATAAGTGACTGTGACTTAATTCGTGATGGTACTAACTACTAAGTCTGATTACTGATAACATGAGTTACTGATAACTGATATAACTAATACTGAGTGATTGTATCTAATAGTCTAGGTTCTGATGAAACTAACTGAGTTTCGGGCTATTCTAAGCAGACTGTATCAGACAATCCTGAAATTTTGAAGAACTATCTGAGTTTTATTACCGAGACTGAGTCTAAAACTGTAATTGTGGAAAGTAGTCATCTAATTGATGTGACCCAAATAAATCAATATAGCTATGTTAGGGTCCAATCTATAACCCCAATCGAAAGGGGATCGATACCGCACCACTGGTAAAGACAAGCTGTGAGTGACCCTCATCTGATAGTGTCCCAAAAAGAGAATGATGGGACCTTTATCTGACAATGTTTATGCACCTTATCAACCCTTATTTGTCAGTGTTGATGTCTCAACCTATGATGGCTACATAGTTCTTGAACATAATGATTACTTCTAAGGATCACACCCTCAACTATCAGTGTATGTCCTCATCCTTGGGTTCACTCGGTGCTAAATCCTACTCCCATCTGAATAGATACTGAACATGATCAACTAAACTAAACTTAACTAAGTTCATTGAGTTTCTTTGACTGATGAAATACAATAGAGATTATTGAAGTACTGAGCTTTTAGAGATTACTAGGATTACTGAGTTTACTGAGTTTTCCTGTGTCACATGATTGAATGAATTCTACTGAACATGGCTTGACTGAGGATATCATGAAAAACATAACACTGGCTCTAGGCACACAACTAAATTGTCGGGTACAAGTACCCCTAGGACTCGATAGAAGGAAACTGACAAGGCAGGACATTCTTGAATACACGACCAACATCAACAATCCATAATACAATAAGTTGGGGATTTCATAAAGTACATGGTTATCATAATCTTTACATAGTATGAATGCATATACTCAATGTCATAATTTCATACTCTAACATCATGAGCAATCCAACAAACATCTACATTGCACATCAATAGCATGGGAGTCAAGGGTAAAACATGAATCCTTCACTTAAGTCACAATTGAGTCATATTACATAATGTAATACCCCGATCGTTTCTTAAGCCTAAATCCATCTTTTGAGTGGATATGTATGACCTCCAAAGTGATTGATATTTAAAAAATGTTGTATTTCTCTAATTTCTACTTTTTTTGTGTAGATCATTGAATAAGATTTCCATTGATACCAATTTTATTGAAATCCGACATCAGGCGAGGGATTTATGGCCATTTTACTAAATGGTATCAGATCACCCAGGTTTGACGATCGACCTGGTGGACCGTCAGGTCCCTGGTGGACCGTCAAGTGCCCCATCAAGCCAAGGCAGTGACTCCTTTTTCAGGCCATCATGCGATGGCCGAGTTGGTGGACCATCAAAAAGTTGACGGACCGTCAAGGGGTCCGTCAGGTTGAGATAGAATATCCCATTTCTGGCCTTCGAGTGATGGATGAATTGGTGGTCCATCAGTTTCCTGATGTACCATCACTTCGACCGTTACGTCGAGGCAAAACGTTCCAGTTTTGGCACTCAAGTGATGGACGATCTGGTGGACCATTAGGAGACTTGACGAACCATCAGATCGACTGTCACAGGCCCCAATCAACGAATTTCTGCTATTTTAAAAGGGCATTTTGGTCATTTCCTCCCCATATGGTCTTATATATATATATCCTAGTAGATAATAGCCATTTATTTTCCTCCTTTCCTCTTTTAAAAACATCTAGAAATTAGGGTTTCTTTTAAAACCCAAAAATTCAATCTTCTTCCAAGAAATTCAAGGATCTTCCATAGATTTCTCCAAGTTGTTCGAGAATTAAGTTCTCCAAGTCAAGGGAATCAAGAATCTTGGTCTAAAAGTGTGAGAAAGAAGTTACAAACAAGTTTCTACATCTTCAAAATTATAATCCAAGGTATGTGGGGTTTGAACAAGAACACTCCTTTTGTTCTTGTGCCTAAAAATTTACTTTCTATTATTGATTTACATGATTTTGCAAGTGGGTTTACACCCAAATTTCTTTATTTATGATTTATGAGATTTGAGTTGAATAAGTTTGATATTTATGATTATTTCACCATCATGTTTCTTAAATAGAGAATTTATTTCATGAGTTGTATATTGTCATTAAATATTGATGATTTCTAAGCGATTTAAGACAAGTGTCGTGAGTTATGCCTTTCCATGAGAAATTTAACTATTGAATATATATCGATATTTGAGATTGAAAGTCAATAGTGAGTCCTATGATGTTTCCTTGAAGCTTTTGATATTTGAAAATGATTCGAAAAGCAAATATACTTGATGTTGAGAAAGATTATGTTGAGTTGAGTCGGGTTAGGAATCCACAAGATGTTTATGATTTACAGATAAGATATATATTTATGTTTTGGTATTTAAAATAGACCTATGAGTTGATATTGATTAAGGTGGATCTCCTAATGAGTTCTGAGCTGAGTCTGGGAGGAGTATTTAGCACCGAACGGGAAATATGGTATTTTCGTGAAACTACGTGCCACGGTAGGATTGATGTTGATAATTGTGGTCCAGAGGAAGAGTATGGGATTGTGATAATGAGATTGAGGTTGTACTCCCTGGAAAGAGTACAACAGCCCCACCAATGTGGGGTTCTATCCTTAGGAGAGCAAAATATTAGACTCCATGCGGCTCACATAGTGTAGTTATGTCGGTTATAAGAAACTCCCACGTACATAATGATCTAAGTACCATGAGATACCGAGTCACTCTAAGTCATGAGTCAAAGAGTTTGAGTTGAGTTAAATGATTTATGAGATTTATGAAGCATATGTTGTTGATGTTTTAGATAATTCAAGCGAATAGAGTCATTATTGTCAGCATGCATGATTTTCTTATACATTTATGATATTATTTGAAATATTGCATCCACTCCCACATACTCAGTACATTACCAAGTACTGACTCCTATACTCTTTTGTATTCTATATTTCCTCATGATATAGGTTCAGGTGCTCAGTCTTAGCAGCGACAGTGATCTTTGAGTACCTTCATCTATATTTCTGTGGTTGGTGAGTCCTTATGGTTCGAGGACCTATGTCTCCAATTTTTTCTTATTAATAAATGGTTGTTTACTTTCAGTTCAGTACGAGTCAGTTGGGGATCTGTCCCAATGGCTCCTTAGTCCTACGTAGTAGAGGCTTTGTCAGACTAGTGTGCCACCATGTAAGAGATTTCAGTATTTTGTTTATACTGAACCGTATTACTTTGTATCTCCATATGTTCATATCATGATTATTCTTCCCTACTTTATGATGATTTATGTCGTAGAGAGTTCTGAAGGTAATGACAGGCTTAGAGGGTTAGCTTGAGGCCACGTGTGGCCTTGAGCACCATGTGATGTCTCGAGATAGGTTCTCGGGGCATTACACATAATTTATAGTCTCGTAGGCATTTTGTCGAACACTTAGGGTACATGACTTAGGGAATGGAATAATCATCAAATTAACATATCATAACCAACTAAAATTCTTGATTTTCAACTTATATGCTAATATATTTTTATAAAAACACATAAAGATTCCAACTTGGGAATCATACAACAACAACAACCACATGAACATAATTAACACATAGCATGAATATAATAATTTATAGTTTTAAACTTGATTCTTATGCTTTATGGATGAAAGGAATCCATGAATGAACACTATGCATACCTGAGAAAGTAAACCTTGAAGGTTCTTAGAGTTCTTGGATGGATTTCTTGAGATTGACCTTGGTTATCAAGGGCTAGGGTTTTGTTTTTCTTGAGATAGAATGTTCTTTATTTTGGGTAAAAAGTGAATAATAAGTAGCTAAAGACATTTTAGGGCATAAATCCCACATCTGGGTGGAATAAAATCATGGGAAAAGACCCATTTAACCCTGGACGCATCTTTTAATATTTGTGAAAATTTCCTACGTGGTGCTATCACACTGTATCTTTGAAAAGTGACAACTATAACTTTTCATGGTGGCACGATGCGGTATAGATGCATTGCCACCTTGGACGCTACCTGGAATCTCACTGCGATGCAATGGTATAGCATTGGAACACTGGAAAAGGACAATTATGAATTGGGCCTTTGGCGCGATGTGCCACTATCACAGACCAACACTGGAAATTGACAATTTCCATTTAAGCTGGCTCTACGATGCACTGATGTCTTAGGTAATACACTGTCTCACTAAAAAGGCTCTAACTATTCGCTCGGGAGTTGGATTTAGGCAAATTTGGTATCGATGGAAAGTTTATTGAATTTCCTACATAAAAAGAGTGAAAATCTTGAAAATTCCACATATATAAAAGAGTATTCATCTTTAAAGCATGTCTTTGACATCTTCGGGATGAATTTAAGCTAGTTAGAAGTACGGGGTATTACACAATGATTTCTCCTCATTAATAGACTAAGAAGATGGTTGATGTTTCTTCTTACTCTATCATTTGTGGTAGGTTGGGGCCACAGTATCATCCCTTAGGTTCATCCTTGAGTCTGGATGATATAGCTTTTCACGTTGGACTATCTCTGACCTTACGTCTCCTTAGAGGTAGCTTTTGAGTTAATGTTCCTAAGATGGAAAATAGTCCAATACAGTGTTCTAGTTTAGAAATAAAAGTATCATGAAAGTCAGTTTAAAACTGATGGATTGGCTGATGATTCATCAATTAAATAATGGTCCGTCAATCTCTCTTTTGCATCTTAGGCAGAGTAAATAGGTCCTTCATTAAGGAGATGGTCTGTTACCTTTTCTGTCATGACCTTTTGTTCACAAAATTTCCTTTGAAGCAATTTTCAAACATATGGTGGGAAACCATTTATATACTTGAACAAAATATGAGATTACTTTCATCAAGTTTAACTCGAGAGTGGGGTTAATCAAACTTCACCTCTTTATTTTCTCAAACACAGTGTATCAAACACCAATGTTTCATCCACTAATTAAGAAAATCAAAGAAAAAGCTACAGATAAAAGGAAGATTTCTTACAATCCTAATAACAAAAGAACTTACACTATGAGTTAAAGAGTAAGAATGTACCTTAATGTAATTCTCCTTTCAAACTATCTATGTGGCCAACTACATATTCCTAAATCATATTATTTGAAAAATGAAAAGAAAAGAAAAGAAATTAAAGGTGTAGTGATGGAATGAGTGGGGCTACTAGGGCTGATTTAAATAGTAGTGGGAGATGAAAAAAGCATTTAATGGGGAATAAATGTAATTTTAGGGTTATGAATGTGGGGTTTTCAACCATTTGGTCAGGAGAAATAGAAAGGACATAGTGAGTGTGAAAATTTATTTCATATACATGCATGAGTCCTATTTGATCAAGTCAGGGGCCCAAGTAAAGATAATTTTTTGTTTGCAAACACTTGTGCCAGGTCAAATTTAAACTTAAGACTGACTTACTTGTTAGATCCAAGTGATGGTCCATCGATATGTTTTTGATCCACTGGTTGGATCTTTATCACTATTTAGAATAATGCCTATAACCAAATCTTACAACAGTTAAGGTGACGGACCGTTATTCAGGCAATGGTTCATTGACCTATTCGTTAAACTGTCCATTGTCACTAATCCAAAATCAAAGAATTTTAGCTCAAGTGGGATGGTTGTTGTGATGGTCCATTGTTAGACCCATCACCTCTTATACAAAATGTAAGATTTCCTACCTTTATTTGATGATCCTTTACTGACAACTCATCAGTTGGGCAACGGTCCATAAGACCACTCATCACTAAAAATTAGTGTCCAACTCCCATTTTCATTTCCAATCTTTCACACTTAGCATACAAATTACTTATACCCCAAAAAATCTAACTATATGATTTAACAAAAAATTATGGGCTACCTCCCACTAGCGCTTGATTTAGCATTGCAACACAACTCGGGTATCTTAATTATTTAAACTTTATCAAGATACACCAATTTTACCATCTTTATTTCTCTTGTTGGCCAAGGTAATTCATGATATGATATCTATTCACTTTAAATATCTTACCATCCTTATTTTCAGATTCTACCACTCTAGATACAATGACAAGAGTTACTTTGAATGGAAAAACCATTTTGACTTCAGTTTCCTTGGGAATAAATTGAACCTTGAATAAAACAAAAATACCAAATCCCTCATTAGGGACTCTCTCTTTTCAATCTTTCAGCCATGGTATAATTTCATCCTTTCTTTATAAAAGTTGGACCTTTCATATTCCCAGAGATGAAATTCCTTTATCTCATTCAGTAGATCCAATCTCAATTAGATATTTCTTTCAAACTCAAGTTCAACCTTTGAGTGTGCACAACACTTTATGTTTATGCTCCACTATTAGATGACATGCCTTTCCAAACACCAAGTGATATGATGACATACCTATTGGAATCTTGAAGGGTATACAGTAAGCCCAAAGAGCATCATCAAGGTTTTGTGACCAATCACTTCGATCTGCATTGATAGACTTGGATACAATCATCTTAATTTCAATTCTACTTTTCTGGTGCATCCCTAAACAATTTATAACAGAAGTGTGAGCCCCTACAAATTATGATTGTATGTGGAATAATAAAATGAGAGAATATTTTTTTTCTCAAGAGCAACACCACACTCTTTGCTTCTTTATCAGCCATTGCCACTACTTCTAACAATTTGAACACATCGACCACAACAACCAAAATATATTTCTAGCCCTAAGAACTCTCAAAGAGGTCTATAAAATTATAGCCCCACACATTAACCAGCTCGACCTCTAGCATACTTTACATAGGTATCTCTTGATGCTTAGAGATTGATCCTTGTCGTTGGCATTGTCACTAGTTCTTACAAACTCAAAAGCATCCTTATGAATAAAATACCAATAGTACCCACTCTATAGAACCATTCATTGTGCGGTCACCCACATGTTTTCCTCCTATAACAGAGAAGAAGAAATCATGTAATAGAACTAATATCTCCACCTCTGATACATATTTTTAGGTAATATTATTTGCACACAAACAAAACAAATAAGGCTCATCCCAAAATCACCTATTCATATCGTGGAGGAATCTCTATTGTCGCTGAAATTTTTTGTCTTTAAGAATAATATCACTCATAAGGTAATTTGCGAAGTCCACATACTAAGGGACAATGCCAAGGATAGTTATATGTACTTGTTCATCTGGGAATGAATCATTAGTCTCCAACTCCTCTGATTTTCTCCCGTCATTCTCTTATTTGTATAGGTGATCAGCTACTTAGTTCTTAAAACTTTTCTATCCTTGATTTCAAGATCAATTTCCCGCAACAACAACACCAATCAAATTAACCAGGGATTAGCATCTTTTTTTTGCATCAAGTATCGCAATATTGGGTGGTCAGTGTGCACCATAACTTTTGTTCCCAAAAAGAATACCCAAAATTCTTAAAGGCATACACTAGAAAAAATGCTCATGCTTTGTTAAAGTGTAATTCTTTTGAGCTACATTCAATGCCTTACTTGAATAGCATATTGGGTGGAACAAGTTTTATTTCTATTTCCCAAGAACAACACTAATGGTCACTCTTTTTGCATCACACATCAACTCAAAGGTTTTAGACCAATCGGGTGTAATCATTATGGACAGTTCAACTAATTTCTCCTTAAGGAATACAAAGCCTTCAAATGCACATCATTCAACTCAATTTTACCTCTTTCTCAAATTATAAGCACAATGGGCTGACAGTTTTTAAACGTCCTTGATGAACCTCCTATAGAATATCGAATGGCCTAAGAAACTTTACACACCCTTTACTTAGATTGGTGGAGGTAAACTTTCTATTTAACCAATTTTAGCTCGATCAACTTCGATCCACTTTTCAAAGATCTTGTGTCCAAACACTATGCCCACCTTCACTATGAAGTGGCACTTCTCCCAGTTCAGCACTTGATTAAACTCTTCATAACACTGCAACATATTATGTAAATTCATCAAACAATCATCAAATGAATTTTCCACAACCGAGAAATCATACATGATCACATCAAAAGTGTACTCAACCATATTGGAAAAAATCAACATAATACATCTTTGTAGCATAGGTAGGGCATCACACAACCGAGATGACATCTACGTGAATGTAAAAGTAACATAAGGGCATGTAATCATATTTTTTTCTTAATCCTCGGGAGCAATAAATATTAGTTGTACTCGGAGTATCAATCCAAAAAGAAATACAAACCTCTTCCAGCTAGTCCATCCAATATTTGATCCATAAAGGCATTGGAAACTTATCTTGGAGTTTCTATAATCACACAGACTCTCCAACTCATGACTGGGCTAATAGGGAATAATTAATTTTTAGTCATTGGCTACCATTGTTATCCCTCTTTACTTTGATATGCATTGGACAAGACTTCCTCATTTACTATCAAAGATTGGGTACTACACTCATAACCACCTCTTTCATAGGTGGGTTAAGCCATCGCTAATATTTGATAGTAGGTATACAAACTTCCTTCAACTGAATTTTGTTAGTGTATATGCTTGGCAAAATACTAATAATATGTGGGGATGATTGGTTCTATTCCTAATGCATTTTGGTGTTATTTATGTGAGATTATGGTTTTTAATGGTTTGATTGGCTTATTAGTTTACATTGGTTGACATATTTTTATATGTGCATTAGATGATAAAATAGACTATACCAGTAGATCCAAAATATTTATTTTAGGTTGGTAATATTGTTGGTGTGGTTTATGGCTTTTATATCTCATTTTGACTCTCTATTCAAAGAATATTCAAATTGGATTTTAGGGGTCAACTTAGTGAAAATGATGTTTTTTCAAAACCTAATATCATCATTGAGTTTGGAGAATCAAATTTAGTGGGGTAGCATAGTTCATTTACCTACTCAAGATTTCAAATGAATCTCGAGGGGTCCGTAGAATGGTGCTTTTGTCTCCAGCTGTATCGCTAGCTTAAGTGGTACTTTGGTTGCTTAAGAGACTTGGTCTAACAGCAAAATGTCTCCTAAGTGGCATCAGGCTCGCTTAAGAGATCGCTAAAGCAATGGCCTGGTCGTTTAAGTGACACTTTCACGTCAGACAACTATCACTTAAGCAACATCCAGGTTGCATAAGTGATGAAGCAGGCATCACATAAGCAATGTCTAGTCTCTTAAGGGATAACCACTTATGTGATTAGATAATCACTTAACCTATGCCTAGGGAGTTTATTTTCCTTTTTTGAGTTTTCTAGATTATTTTTGAGACTTGGAGTTCTAGGATCTAGTTTATGAGTAGTTTCCTCAATTTTTTTAGCTTGGATAAGCTCCAAACTTCTATTTTGGGTTCTTTTCTATGAATTTTATCATTTAAACTTCGTAAATCTTAGATTTTAAAGGTGAAATTTGGGAATTTTGTCCTAGATGGTCTAAAAATAGTATTTCTTCAATTTGCCCCCTTATTTTAACTCATTTTTACTTGGGCTTTATTATATGAGTCCCTTTAATCTTGTGAAATATGTTTTTGGATAACAAATTCCTGTTTTACCTTACTTTTTTAAAAACCTATTTTGGAGTTCTAGTTTGACTGTATTTCAAAATAGGCAATATATAATTGGTTTTCTTTTGATGCATAAATTCTATATTTGTATGTTTTAGTGATTTCAGGTCCGTTTGTAAGGGAAAGGCTCCATGAAGAAGGCTTTTCAATTCGATTTTTGGCATTCTAGGTATGTTATGGCTTAACTTTCTTTAGATTTTACTGGGTAGTTAATATTGGTACAAAATCATATAAAAGGTATGGGAACTAATAAAGAAAATGGTTATATTATTTTGTTGTGCCTGTGTGGGGCCCTATATTATTAGAAATTGGTGGTTTTGGGATATTATTTGCTATGTATGATAATGTAAGGTCTTATATGATATTGTTGGTCTTGTGTATGTTAAATTCATTAAATCTTGTTTGATGAAAAAGCCTAATGTTGTATCAATGGTAAGTTTTGGTGAATTTTACTCTATTAGCTTATGGATTAAGTTAGATTTCATAGATGGTTTAAGTATTAAGTGGATTTTTGGCTCACATAGTTGGTATAGTTTTTTGATATAGAAATTATCATTCTGGTTGGTTTTGAGCATTACATACTCATCTTATATAAATTAATGAAACATTAGTACCGCCATGGAAATACCGGAAACACTAGCTTTTTCTTAAAAAAGTGACATCTTTAAAACCTGATACCGATGGATGTGCCAGAGAGAAGATATGGAGATGGCATTGGTTATGGTTTGTATATGGGTTGATGAAACCCCTATAGGTCATAACTTGGGAAGCATTAGCTTGATAGGTGTATACAAAGGTTGTTCGACGACCTCATGGGTCACATTATTATCATCATCATTATCTTCATTTCACTTCATTTATCGTGCTTATGTTTTAATTGTATTTCTATCTTTCACTTGAGATCTGTCCATTTTTCTGTCTTCCTATATTTTTATTTGATGTATATACATTTGTTCTTCTTTTCCCTACTTTTATTTTTTTATATATGTGTATATTAGAATTGTTAGTAGAGATGATATGGGCTACTATTTGGGATATTTTCTTATTATAGGTACTGTACCCATAGTCTGTATTTTGTATACTTAATTTTGTACTTTGCTTAGTCGGCCTGTGATACTTACTGGTATAAGTGGACTGTACTCATTTGATGTAGATTTAGGTATGAGTGCACGTTATGGTAGTTGATTAAGGGGATACTTGAAGCCTATTTGAGTTATTAGTTGATCTATGAATCTTGATTTGGCTACGATTTTTTTTCATCTTGACTATGCTTTTTTTGTATTCAAAGATAGAGTTGCTCTTTTTTGTTTATCCTTTGTACTTTGACATCGAGTTGTATTAGTTAGTTCTTACACTATGACCACTAGGTTTTGGTGTATTGTATAGCATGTTGACTATGTATTTTGACTTTTACTATATATGTCTGGTTTGACTCCATTCAAGGATTCTTGCCTTGAGTTTGGTATTGTTTTCTTATTTAATATTAGTTTCAGTGATCAGCTTACTTGTCAAGGCTTTTCATGACCAGTGCCATCATGACCCTTAGTTTTGTGTCGTGATAATTGATTTGTGCTCATTGGTTAAGAAAAAAGATCTATATGCCTTTATAATTCTATGCACCATATGTTTATTTAAATTTTTCAAGGCATTATGCGACCTTGGTGCAAGTATTAAATTGATGCCACTTGCAATCTATAGCCAATTTGTATTGGGTACCCCCAAACCAATGACAATGCGCTATTGATGGCTAACTATTTGATTAAAAGGCCTGTGGGGGATCTTATGTCATATGTTGGTTAAGGTTTACAATTTGATTTTCTTGTTGACTTTGTGATCTTGGAATGCAAAATTTATTTATTTTGAAGTTTCCATAATCTTTGGAAGACCATGTAAGACCCCTTAAAATTTGATCTTTTTTATTTATGATCCTCCTACATGCATAGTGTTGATTCTTTACTTGAATAATATTTAGGGATGTTAAAATGGTGTTTTAAGAAAGTTTTGTATTTTTTTAGGTTATTTTGAGACCCTGAGGCAGTAAGCCTCGACAATAAAGTCGTGTCAAAGAGGTTAACCACCGTAATTAGTTAGGAATGAAGGCTAACTTCTGCGATGTTTGTGTGTCACGCTGATGCTTTAAATTCATCTAATTTTTTATTTTTTCACTTAGGGTGAGGGGATTTTGGTCTTTTCACCCCTTGTACAATCATTAAACATAAAATACACCCTTTTTCCATTAGTTTTAAGGATCAAAAGCTATTGTCTTCCTCTTTAACACTTAAACTAAGACACCGTAAGGGTTTTACAAGGTCTTCACAATTCATAATCTAAAGTCCAAATTATTTTCAATTTTCTAGGTATTTCAGGCATGTTTATCTCTCCCTAACTTTAATTTTACATTATGGCATTAACTTGATGGATTTTTATATGATTTACTAGTGGATTTTGAAATTGGGTTGAGGGGTTTTGGTTGTTAGTGATTGAATTACTTGTTCTATGTTCTAAATTTATTGTCCATGATTTAAATTAATGTTTTGTGACTGAATTGGTGCATGGTATAAATGGATGGAATGGGGGACTTGGGATTCCCCAAGTTGATGAAATTTTAGCTTTATAATTGCATTAACCTCAACCCAGTTTGTAAATTTTATTTTGTATATGGAAAATTGCATAGTTTAAATTGTTTGTTAACCCAATGTATTGCATTAAAGTATAAATGAATGAAAACTTTCCCTTGGTTTTGGATTTGAAATTGAACTTGGGACTCTAATTTTTTGATGTAGATTTTGTTTGGTATAATTTAATATAGCTTGAAAGCATATTGGTATGACAATACCAAGTAGAAAATGCCTTAACGTGACTCTTGGGTTAATGGTTAATTTATGTGAAAATTGTTTTAATTTGGGACTAAAGGGAATTGTGTAGCTTATCATGTAGGTGTAAGTCCCAGGGGGTAAACATTGCAACCCATACTTTCCTATATTATGGGTTTATATGACTATGTGATTGGTGAACACATGATATGAAGATATATATATATATATATATTGGAATGGCTATTTTATGGTATCTTTAGTTTTCCCTTGGATTTTCCTTGATTCGTATGGCTAAACACGCACTGGGTCCTTTCAGTTGTGGAGTTGAACCCATACAACCCATTTGTGCCTTTAAGATAGATTGAGCTACACAGTTCAGGTTAAATCTTTAAAATATCATGTTCAGGCCCTTGTCCCTATCCCAAAATCCTATGTATATGTATATGAATATGTTGTATATAGTTTAATACTAGATTTTGGTAATTGTATTATTTTATCCTTATTTCCTAAGTTACATTCTAGTTCTTATCCCACAAGTAGTCCCTTGATGCTACATTATTTTATGATGTAGGGTTCAAATGTTTTTCTATCGTTCCTATGCAATGTTAGATGGTTGAGTACTTCAGTGTATTTTTTATGAAATGGTGAGCTTTCATATTTTGGAAGTCCTAGTCATTTCATGTTTTCGATACTGATTTAGTGTTTCACTTTTAATTTTTTTGGTCATAGTAGCGGGCATGTCTCGACTTAGTTACTGTTCAAGTTTTAGAGGATATTGTGGACAAGTATGGGTTGATGTTTGTTTTGACTATTACAACTTTTATTTGACTTATTTATCTTTTATTACTATCTTGATTGGAGTCACTTTATAGTTATTATTATAATATTAAGGTTAGGCTAATAGGGTGGTCACCGATCTATGGTGGGCTTGAGATATCTAATATGGCCAAAACCAGGTTTGGGTCGTGACAAGCTTTGTATTAGATCATAGCTTACGGTTGTTGGGTGTCCATAAAGTCATGTTGAGTAGAGTCTCTTTTATGGGTGTGTAGTGTGCCACACTTATATCCCTTTCTTGTGTTCTATTTTGGGCTATAGTGTCAAGTGTTTTGAAATTCTATAACTCCTGGCTTAGTCGTATTTCAGATCATGGATCGTCGAAGATTTGATGGTCATAGAAACTTTATTGTAAACGCTATCCTAACTTAGGTGAATCTTGAGGGAATTTACTCTATTTATAAAGTATAGACCTGGTTTAGGGTCCCTACTCTTGATTATGCTTCCCTATGTAGAGTTCTATCAGTCCCTACTAGTCTGTCTCATGCTTTCCATGCTAGTGAAACTCATGCCTAATCATTTCATGGAGATATCCTTAATGCAGAGTTCCGTTAGTCTATTCATATTCTTACTCCGTTAGTGGCATCATAGTATCATCAGTCTAATCATGTTGGATCTTTTGCTCATTCATCTGAGGTCACTTGTGTTAGCTAGTTTATAAGGTTTAATCCCCTAATATTTATAGGCTCTAAGGTTGAGGAGGATCCTCAGTGGTTTATTAATGAGATAGAGAAAATTTTTAGTATGATGCATGATACTGATTTTGAAAGGTATAGAGTTTGCTGCATATCAACTTAAAGAGGTAGGTTATTATGGGTACGAGGAGTGAGATATTATAAGGGGTGATGATGTTGAATAGTTGATATAGGATAAGTTTTCAAGGGCCTTTCTAAATCAGTTCTTTCCTCAGGAGTTGAGGAAAGCTAAGGCTAAAGAGTTTGAGAACTTAATGTAAAGAATGATGAGCTTTAAGGAGTATTCTTTACAATTTCAGCAGTTGTCCCGTTATTCTCTGGAGTTAGTGGCTGATATAAGAGACAAAATGAGGAATTTTCTTTTAGGTTGTCCCATGATTTGGTATTAGAGTGTAAGGGTGAGATCTTTAATATTGATATGGATATCTTTAGGCATGTGGTTTATATGCAACAGGTGAAAGATGAGAAAAAGAAATAGGTAGAGATAGAAAAAAGGCAGAATAAGAAGTTTAGATATTTAGAGTAAGGTACAAGTGTACAAAATAGTGGGAGAGGTGGTAAATAGTGGACTAAGAAGAAGAATTGGGGTAACTCATATTCTTCTGCCAGTGATCCTTATCCTAAGCATTTAGGTGATCATCATTTTTAGATTACCAGTGGTCCTAAGGCATAGGGTGCCCAGTCTTAACCTATTGGAGCTCAGTCATCCCCACCTTACCCTCCTTGCTGATTTTATTGATAGCTTCACCGTGATTATTGTAATGAGGGGAGGAACTATTGTTTGAATTATGGTCAGCTTGGTCATCTATAGAGAAATTTTCCTATAGCTAAAGTTTTTACTTGAGTTAACAAGGTTCCGATCAATTTTTCTTCAGCTCCTGTACCAAAGGGAGCTACTTCTTGCACCGAAATTGGTTGGAATCATCTCTATGCACTTGCTACTCATTAGGTATTTTACGCATCCCCAAGTTTTTTTACTGGTATGTTACAAGTGTTTTCCTGTGATATTTATTGTTTGCTTGATTCGGGTTTTACCCTATCTTATGTAAGCCTATATGTGGTTGTGCATTTTTGTTTTGGTTATGAAAATATTTCCGACCACTTTTAAATTTCTACTTTGGTGGGTAGTTCTATAGTTGCTGGAAAAAATCTATAGGGGTTGTGTGATGTGTATCTTTCATAGGGATATATAAAATAATTTGATAGAGTTGGATATGTAGGATTTCCCTGTTATTTTGGTAATGGATTGGCTTCATTCGTGCTATGCTTCTCTGGATTATAGGACCCAAATGTCAGTTTCCATTTTCCTAATGCACAAGTATTAGAATAGGAAGGGAGTTCCTTAGTTCCCATAGGGATTTTTTTCTCTTATCTTACATAGTAGAAATGATTACAAAAGGGTATCTATATCATCTAGTTCGAATTAAGGATTCTAACTATGAATGTCCATCTTAATAATCTATCTCTTTGGTTAGTAAATTTCTTGAAGTGTTTCTCGATAATCTTTTTAGAATTCCTCCCAATAGTGAAATAGACTTTGGGATTGATCTTCTACTGGATATTTGTCCTATTTCCATTCCTCCTTATTGAATGGCTTCAGCAGAATTAAAGGAGAAAATGAAGAAATTGAAATATCTTCTTGATAAAGGGTCCATTCATCCTAGTTCTCTTATGGCGTGCTCCTGTGCTTTTTTTACAAAATAACGTAGGTCTCTTCGGATATGTTTAGACTATCATCAGCTGAATAAGGTGACAGTGAAAAATAAGTACCATCTTTCTAAGATTGATGATCTATTCGATTAGCTTTAGGGTGCTAGGTGTTTCTCTAATATTGATCTATATTTGGGCTATCATCAGTTGAAAATTAGGGAGGTTGATGTTCCCAAGACTGCTTTCCAAACCCGTTATGGTAACTATGAGTTTTTGCTTATGTCATTTGGGTTGA
Organism: Capsicum annuum; assembly: GCF_002878395.1. Classification (NCBI taxonomy): domain Eukaryota; kingdom Viridiplantae; phylum Streptophyta; class Magnoliopsida; order Solanales; family Solanaceae; genus Capsicum; species Capsicum annuum. Next base: position 106,572 of record NW_025883384.1, read on the forward strand.
CTAATGCTCCGACTGCATTCATGGATATTATTAATTAGGTATTTAGTCATTTATGGATTTTTTGTTATAGTCTTCATTAATTGACATCTTAGTGTACTCTAAGACTGTAGAGGATCATGCCAATCACATTCAAATTATGTTGCTGACTCTTAAGGACTAGAAATTATATGCCAAATTTTATAAGTGTGAGTTTGGGATAAATACTATGAATTTTCTAGGGCATATTATTTCCAGTAAAGGTATCAAAATGGATCTACAAAAAGTTGAGACAGTTAAAAGATGTCCTAGACCATGACTCCCACTGATATTAGGAGCATCATAGGATTGGATACATATTATAGGATATTTGTGTAGATTTTCTCATCTATTGTTTCTCCATATATGAAGTTAACTTGTAATAAGGTTAAGTTTCTGTGGTATGATGCTTGTGAGGGTATTTTTTTAAAGTTGAAGGATATATTAACTTTTATGACAGTTTTGACCTGCTCGAGGTACTGATGGTTTCATTGTGTTTTATGATGCATCTTGTGTGGGACTTTTTAGTTTCTTGATGCACTATGGTATGGTTGTGGCCTATGCTTCTACATAACTTAAGGTTCATGAAAGGAAGTATCCAACTAACAACTTGGATTTGGTGACTATGGTTCTTTCTTTGATGATTTGGAGACATTATTTGTATGGAGTGGATGTGGATATTTATTCAGACCATAAGAGCTTTCACTTTGTGTTTACATAGAAGTGGTAGAATCTCCAGCAGAGTTGGTGGCTCGAGCTACTTAAAGCTTATGACACAAGACTTCACCACCATCCAAGTAAAACTAGTTTTGTTGTTGATGCTCTTAGCTGGTTATCGATGGGGATATTATCCCATGTTGATGAGGAGAATAAGAATTGGTAAAGGACATTCATATATTGACTAACTTGGGGGTTCATTTTTTAACTCTAAGGATGCGGGAGTTATTGTGCAGGAAGAGGTTAAATCATCTCTTGGTTTGGAGGTAAAGGAGAAATAGACTTTGGATCCCATACTTACGCTGATTAAGGTTGACGTACGTCAGACATAGGTTATGGCTTTTAAGATAGGGGGAGATGACATCATGAGGTATCAAGGAGGCTGTGTGATCCTGATATTAATGGACTGTAGAAAAGGATTTTGACTAAGCCTGATAATTCTAAATACATCATCATACTAGTTCGACTAACATATATCACAACTTGAAGGTGATCTACTTATGGAATAATATGGAGAGATATATGGCAAACTTTGTGGCTAAATGTATGGTTTGTAAACAAGTTAAGGCTAAGCATTAAAGCGTACTAACCCCATTCAATTGGTTTGTAGATCATCTACATACTCCTATTGCCTTATCGATGCCTCATAGGCCTCAGACATACAATTGGTACGACTACAAGTCTGCATGGTTTAACTTCCTCTATGTTCGACCAGGACATACCTGGTTTGGTAAGTACTGTCCCGCTATGATGACTGCCATTATACCTAGATGGTTTTATGAGTGGTGGGGGTGCTTCGGAGGAATTAAAGAAATTCTTCCCCAACAATTTCTGAGCCGTTTAGCAGAATTCTGTGCAAATGAAGGATGCTTAACCCTTCCGGAACACATTCAAATGTGTAAATTTTTTATTAAAAAGCGTGTATCTTATATTGTCTCCTGGAATTTTACCAAAGGAGAACAAGACCGTATTACTTCTTTGTCCAAAGAGATAAAAGTTAAAGGCTGGACTCCTAAGACAGCAGCTCTTAAAACTCCCAACAAAAACAAATCACCAGTATCTTCAGCAAGCGTCTCAAAGGATAAACAGGCGCTCCGAGAAAGATTAAAGAAGGCTCTAGACGATCTCGAAAGCCAAGATGTCACTAATGAAGTCTTGCAGCTTCTAGACGAAGCTTCTTCCACCAGCAGTAGTGACAACAACAACGGGGATATGTTAGCTCCCAAAGGAATTGCCAGGGCCTACATGGACCCCTACTAAGAACTAAGAAAAGACCCCTTCAAAAATAGAGGTTCAAAGAACTGGAATTATTTTTGAAAGGGCATTCTACTGTTCCTAGTGGGAATCTACTAGACCTCACTTGCTTTTCTAAAGCTAAAGGAATCTCATGCTTTTCCACAGAGACAAGACAAAAGATGCTCAATCAGTTTTTCCAAAAGAGAAACGACAAAAGATGCTCAATCAGCTTTTCTAAAAGCAAAGATGCTCAATCAGCTTTTCTAAAAGCAACTGCCAAAAGTCTCATGCTTTTCAAAAGAGAAAAGACACATGGAATCTACTTTTAGAGATTACATCTAAACCTTACACTTGTATGTACTAGATACATTACTTAAGATTTCTCTGTCTATTTAAGACAGCTTGTACACTAGGAGAAGGCATCAGATAATTTACCATTCTAGAAATTCTCATTTTGCCCAATCTCTTGTAAAAGCCTTTTGTAATGTTTTCATTTTCGTTGGAATAAACTTGTAAGTTTTTTTAAATCTCTTTCTCTATTTCATACTGCTTAAACTCTGAATTTTAAGGTTATACTCACGATCCGTTTTCTGGTATCAAAGCCATGTTGGCAGATTGTATACCTAGCATGAGCAGCTAAGTATATAATCTGTCTAGAGCATGGGAACACAAGTTTTCATAATAAGTTTGCATCTACCATTTTCAACTATGACTATACCTTTAACAGATTAATTTAATATATCTTGTCTTATAATGGGTTCTGTTTTTAGTATGGGGTATTCAACTTTTCTTAAGTGTTTGAGGGAACCGATTAATCTCCGGTCTTAGACGTTAGTCAGCCTGAAAGTGTGGTCTCAGCTAAGGTAAGCACTCGACCCTGTTGGTATTCCCGTCACTAAGATAACTCTTAAGATAAGTCTGTCGTAAAGCCATTAAGACTAGACCAGATCCTATAAGCCGTTGATATATTGCCTTAATCTTTTATAGGTTGTGCCATACTTGGCAATTGTTTATGTTTCCTTATATGAAATCCTTGTTTCCCAGTCAGTCTCTAGACAGTATTTTCTAATATGAATCCAAACATTCATACCAAAAATACTATTAACCTTTCTTCCAAAGCAACTCAGATTGCTAATATCGAGAATAATCTTCAAAACTGGAGTATTCCAGAAGAGTCCTTCAGTACGATTTATCAAATTGGAAAATTCAGTTTTTTCAAAAAACATAATATTAAGACCTCTGAGTCTACTGTTGCTATTAATAATTCTTTAGAAATTATTCAACTATTAAATTTCTTTAATTCCTCCGAAGCATCCCCACCACTCATAAAACCATCTAGGTATAATGGCAGTCATCATAGCGGGACAGTACTTAACAAACCAGGTATGTCCTGGTCGAACATAGAGGAAGTTAAACCATGCAGACTTGTAGTCGTACCAATTGTATGTCTGAGGCCTATGAGGCATCGATAAGGCAATAGGAGTATGTAGATGATCTACAAACCAATTGAATGGGGTTAGTACCCTCTTGATGGTAAATCTTGAATAAGCAATGAATTCTGGATTTCTTTCATCCAAAGAATGTTCAACTTCAATAGAGTCTGTGTCGACGAGGATGGCTTCGTAAAACCTTCGTGTTTTAAGTGGACTTTCAGTATCCACAAAATTCTTGTCATTATAGACAGGTTTAATAAGTTGTTCTAAAGGGTAGCCCTCGTAAGCTTTATCCAAGGCAATAATAGGTATTACCTGGGTGGTAACGAATTTAAATTCCTCTTTGGCGGGAGAAGTAGGTGGCGCTTGTGTAATCGCAGGATCAACAGCCTGCGCAAAGGACTCTGGAGTTTTCATGGTATAACTCTGTTTGGATTGTACTGATGAACCAGAAGATGACCCTTTATCAAAGGGTTTGGTGGTCTTGAGGTCGACTGGTTTGTTGGTCTTGAGGTCCACCAATTTGGTTGGCATAGGTGGAGGAAGCTTTGGTACTTCGGCAAGAGCCGCGTACTTGTTCTGAAAGGGAGAATGTAGTTCAGGCCTCTGCGGGACTGATGGCCTCATGGGAGCGGAGGCTGCTGGTGGGGAATCGAATGGCCTAGCCATCCTAGTTTGATCTGGTTTTGTGGCAGAGATTTTTCCCAGCGTCGTGGGTCTCATGATGGCCCTGTAAAAATTCTCTTGTTAGAAAATCGGGGAGGGAATTGTTTTCTCCTTTAATAAATTCAATTTCAAAATCAAAGCTAGATAGGAGAGCTTGCCATCTAGCAAATATTTGTTTGGAAACCAGATTTTTAACGTCTTTTTGCAAAATCTCTTTAGCAGATTTACAATCTACTCTAAGCAAAAAGTTTTTATTAACTAGGTCGTCTTGAAACTTCGTGATACATAGCACTATAGATAAAACTTCCTTTTTAACAGTGCTGTAGTTTTTTTGTGCGGAATTCCATATTCCGGAAGTAAATCTGACTAATTGCTCAGGAGAACTCTTAATGAGCTTTTGTTTCAGTATTCCTCCATAGCCAATGTCGGAAGCATCGGTTTCGACTATCATGAATGCTTCAGGGTTGGGGATGCCTAAACACGGAAGGTTCTGGACCAAGTTTTTGATTTGGATGACTGCATTGGTTTGATCAAGACTCCAAGGAACTGGGGTTTTCTTGAGTCGTTTGTAAAGAGGTTCACAGACCTATCGAATATTAGGTATAAAATCTGCGACGTAGTTAAGACTTCCTAAAAATCTCTGGAGTTGTGTTTTATCAGTGATTTCATCAGGAAATTTAGAAGAGAACTCAATGGCTCTGCAAATAGGCTTATAGCTACCTTGGTAGAGGTCGTGGCCTAAGAACCTGATAGATGTTTGGAAGAGCTTCATCTTTGTGGCACTAACAACCAAACCATTAAGTTTAACAATTTTAAAGAAAGTATTCAAATGTTTGAAATGAGAATCAATGTTCTCCGAGAAAATAAGCACATCGTCAATATAGACAATTGACATATAAGTATAAGGATTGAAAATTTTGTTCATAATATTTTGAAACTCTGAAGGAGCATTTTTTAGGCCGAAAGGTAAAACATTCCATTCATAATGTCCAAAAGGAACATTGAATGCTATTTTGTATTTATCCTTTTCAGCTATTTGAATCTGCCAGAATCCTGACTTCATATCAAATTTACTGTAAAGGTTGGCCTTGAAGGTCCTTTTGAGAAGATCCCTTTTGTTAGGAATCGGATGCCTTATCCATTTCAAGACAGCATTCAAAGGCTTGTAATTTATTACAAGTCTAGGGGTGCCGCGCTCCTTCTCTGCACTGTTATTAACATAAAAGGCAGAGCAGCTCCAAGGGGAGTTAGAGCTTCTGATGATACCATTTTTAAGGAGATGATTTATCTCCTTCTTGCAGATTTCCATCATCTCATGGTTCATTTGGATAGGTCTGGCCTTAGTGGGAATGTTTTGTTCGTCAAACTCGGGGATATAAGGAAGTTCAACTAAGTGAGTCTTCCTTTCCCAAAATGCATTAGGAAATTCGGAACAGATTTCCTTTTCAAAGTTCTTCTGAAGGTTGGTAATTTTCGTAAGCATTTCCGGGGTTTCTAACGATTGTTCAATTTTCTTGATATGAATATCATGTTTAAGAAAATTGACATGAGAAGAAAGTCGGTTAATTTTGAAAACCGTCTGTTCCTTAATAAGGTTTCCTTCGTCTTGTGAGAGGGGCCTAAGTAAAGGGAAGAACAAGGTTTGGTTTAGGAGAGTAGTACGAATTCCATCGTAGTCACTCCAATAAGGCCGAATCTGGTTGACGAACGGGATGCCAAGAATGATATCTTCTGTGATATCTTCGGTGATGACAAAGTCATTAACAAGGCAAATGCCATTATTACAGACATGAGCTTTAGGGAGCTGATAATGAATTGTCATTTTTTCTCCTGTTGCTGAGTAAAGGCGAGAGGTACTCTTAGTAAGGTACTTCGTAGGTACAAGACCTTTAACGATACAGTTACTGTCGGCTCCTGTATCGAAGAGGGCGACTCTATTAAGAACAAAGTCTTTGTTTATGACAATTTTAACGGCTATGTGTTCACTATAAGCCTTGATGGCTGTAATAGCTTTGCCGGAGGTAGAGGGAGACTCTGAGCCAGGAAAGGAACTAGGCTCTGGTTCTTTAAGATGGTCATTCGAGATGATCGGGAAAGTCTTAGGAGACTCAGGGGGAGAAATCTTTTCTGGGGGAGAAATATCCTTTAGGACTTGATCTGTTAGAACGTTGAGCTCTACTTGGTCAAGACGGATTTTCAGATTCCTGATTTCTCCTTTTAGGCTGGAGATTTCTCCTTTGAGATCAGCAATAGAAGGTTCTGTAGGTTTGTCGAATCTTGACATAACCTGTTTCATGCTAAAAGGCTGAATAATAAGTTTGGGGGGCTTTTCGTCGTGCGAAAGCATCAATCGTTTGAGTTCTAGAAGATACTTGTTTCTAGCCTCATCATCCTGGATATGTTCTATAATGTCAAATAGGATCTCTTTAGGATTTCCGGTAATGACATTAATGGCCTTTCTGGTGCAGGTGCAGAAAGTACCGCTACAGGCACATTCTTGGCCTGATTGAGATTGATCGGACTCATAAGCAGCATTGATGAACTCTTCATCGCTGTAGTCCTCACTGGATGAGGTGTAGGAAGACTCTGAAGAATCAGGCGAGTCTTCCATTATAGAAAATAGACTAGCTCTGGTTTCTTCTGAGAGGTCTAGCTGGTTAATCTTCTTCTTCTTATTGGACTTGCAATCCTTTGCCCGGTGGCCTGTCTTGCCACAAGTCCAACAAGTGTCTTTAGCCTTAGAGGCTTTCTTTTTGGTGGATTTTCTACTTGGTTTATAAGAATCTCGTTTGAAGGGTTTCTTACTAGAAGTAGCCTTCTTAATAGGTTTGGAAGTCCTTTTCTTATGCTTTTTGCCAGGGCTGGTGAATCCATAGTCTTGACAGAAAGTTCCTAGTCCGTACTTGGAAGTACTATCTTTCTTAAGTTGTTTCTTAAGCTTGATATCAGTGCAGAGATCTATTCCTACGGTAGTGATGAAACTGATTAAGTCACCATAGGTTAAGATATCATAAGGGATTTTCCCCTCAAATCTATCCTTTATTTTGGTTCGAACCTTTTCGGCAAAGAGAGAAGGAAGACCACTAATAAACCGTTCTTTCCAAAAATCGTTATTACAATCAGGCCGGATCATCACCTTTACTAAGAAGGTATCCTTATACCATTGAAAGTCAGCTCAGTCTTTGCAGGTGAGGTTGTTAAGGATTTCCAGGCTCCTATCTTGGAACAATTTGGGTTCTCCTATGAAATGTCTTGCTATATGGTATAGGAGAGTGGCGCAAGCATCTTCTTTTGCAACTTGCTCAAGAATCTCTTGGCCATTTTCAGTTTTAACAACTGTTTCTACGGCTGTGGCTCCATAGATTAGGTTCTTGATATCGTCGGTGAAGTAGTTATCCCACCAAGGCTATGTTTAGATTTTGGTAATTGAGTTATTTTATCCTTATTCCTTAAGCCACATGCTAGTGCTTATATAACTAATTATCCCTAGACACTACATCATTTCATGATGTAGAGTCCAAAGAAATTTCTGTTGCTTATGTGCAATATTAGGTGGTTGAGTACTCCTGTGGATTTGCTATGAAGTAGTGAGTTTCCATATTTTATAAGGCTCGACGTTTCATGTTTTCATTACTGACTTAATATTTCACCTTGGATTCTTTTGGTCATAGTTTAGGGCATGTCCCGACCTAGTTTCTATTTTGGGTTTAGAAGTTATTTTCATTTTTGACTCTTAGAACATTCATTTGACTTATATTTTATTTCTATCTTGATTGGCTATAGCTTTATTTTCATTATTGTGCTCAAGAGGTTAGTCTTAGGGGATTGTCATCGGTACATGGTGGGATTGAGATACCCATCAAAGCTAGGCCTTGGTTTTGATCCTGATAGACCATTCTAATAGTAGAGTTTTGGTTGATATAGAAAGATGAAAAATGAGGTTTTGATTGATTAGAGAACAAGTTTCGTTCAATGTATGTTAATGTTATGGTACCTATTGAGGAGAGTTTTATAGTTATAACTTTAGTCACGGTTACGATGAATTTCAATGGTGATGACAACACAAATTATGATGATATAATGAAGGCCTTAATCGGTATGAGGTATTATTCTTAAGCCCTAAAGATGTTGGACTTTTACTTGAAGAATAGTCTAACTTCTTAAACTAAGAATTCAATTGCAGAACCACTTGGGTAGTAGCATCAAGTTTTATCTAATCACCTTCACTATGTGTTTCTGGTAGAAGATAACACATTGATAGTCATGGCAGTTGTTTATTAGGTTGAGTGGTAGGTTGAGGCACTTGCGCTAGTGTTGAGATAGTTTAAAAAGGTAATTATGTGAACTATTGCCAACAATATTAGAATCCCTCCATAGATACGTATTGACAAAATTCAGTTAGATGAAGACTTAATTCAAATATAGAGCATCAAAACAAAATCAACCACTAATGTAAGAGGTGGTAAAGAAGGAGATTGTCATTTGGTTAGATTCAGAGGTAGTGCATCCTATTTTCGAAAGAAAATTTTTATGTCCTATGTAATGTGTTACCAAGAAAAGAGGTGTGATTGTTGTGCCAAATTAATAAACTTAGAGGATCCCACTTCGATAGTCATAGGCATGTGTGTATGTATATATTATAGTAAATTGAACTATAGGACACTTGGAGATTATTTCCTAATGTCATTCATGGACCAGAGTTTGACAAGATAGTTGAAAGAGGTTGGGACTTTTCCTTGATAGGTATCTTAGGTACAACCAGAATTTATTTAACCCCGAAGATCTTGAACAGACTATATATACTTGTCCTTATGCGATGTGTTCCTTCATGCACATAACATTTAGGTTAGGCAATGCACCTATTATTTTTCAGAGGTGTATAATGTTGATCTTTTCTAATATCGTGGAGGAGACCATGGATGATTTTTCAATGATTGGCAATTCATTTTAAGAGTGCATATTTTGTCTTGTAAAAGTTCTTTAGTGGTGTGAAGAACCAATATTGTTTTGAACTCACATACATGACACTTCATGGTAAAGAATGGAATTGTGTTGGTCATAAAATATCAAAAAAGGGTATCGAGGTTAATTGAGCTAAACAGAAGTCATTGTTAAGTTGACTCCACCTATCTCTGTAAAAACGATTAAAAGTTTCCTTGTCCCTACTTGTTTTTATCGAATATTTACTTAGGATTTCTCCAAAATCACCAATCCTCTATGTATGTTGTTAAAGAAGGATGTGAAGTTCATGTCTAATAATGCTTATTTGAAGTCATTTGATTGCCTTAATATGAGTTAACTTTTATTCCCATCATTGTTACTCTAGATTGGTTCAAACTATTTGAGGTAATGTATGATGCAAGATGTGTGGCGCTTGGTGATATTCATGGACAAAAAGGAAGAAGTTCTTTCACCCAATCTACTATGGAACTAAGGCGTTAAATGGGGTGTAACAAAATTACAAAATGAGTAAGAGTTTCTTGTGGTTGTATACGTTGTTGAGAAATTTCAAACAAACTTTCTTAGTGCAAGAGTTATAGTGTAAAATGATAATGTTTATCTATGACACCTCATGGCTATGAATGATGCATAACCATGACTGATTATGGGTGCTCTTGCTATAAGAGTTTTAACATAAAAGTTAGTTAACAAAAGAGGTGTGAAAACCACGTGGTTGATTACATAGTCTAGACCTGAGGATGAGAGAATAGTAACAAATGATATAGAGATTGAAGATTCCTTCCTAGATGAAAAGGTGATAGATACTTGATCTCAACCCTTGGTTCTGACTTTTCTAACTATCTTGTGAGCTACGTGGTGTCAGAAGACCGAAACTTTCATCAAAGGAAAATATTTTTGCATGATGTAAATTATTACTTTTGAGATGAGCCATACATATTTATTCTCAGTGTTTTTGATTTGATAGGTAAATGTGTTCCTGAGGTAGAGATGTTAAACATCCATGAGGCATGTTACTCATCCCTTGAGGGAAGCCATCATGGTGGTGCGCATACAAGTCAAAAACGTCTTGTAGTGTAGTATTACTGCACATGATCCACCAATATTCAATGACGGCATATGATTAATTCCAATATTAGGGAGCCATATCTCAAAGGCATGAATTCCTATGACGCCAGTACTTGAGGTTGAATTATTTGATGTGTGGATCATAGACTTTATGGGTCCTTTCATAAGCTATTATGGAAATCAATACATATTAGTGATAGGGGACTATGTGTCAATATGGGGTGAAAGAAGTAGCACTACTGGACAATGAGGGTAAGAGAGTAATTTCATTCCTAAAAAAGAACATCTTAACAAGGTTTTGTACTCCAAGGGAAAGCATCAGTGATGGGGGTTTGTACTTCTGCACTAAAGTATTCTATACTTTCCTAAAAAGTATGCAGTTACTCAACATGAAGTGTCTTTCCCTTATCATCCATAAACCATTTGTGAAGGGAAGGTATCAACTAGAAAAAATTGTTCTTGCCAAGATAGTGAGATCCACCTTAACCGATTAGGCTAAAAATCATGATGATTTCCTATAAGTGTATATGAATGCATTCAAAAAACCAATTAGTATGTCAGCATGCCAACTAGTTTTTTTAAAATCATATTAATTGGGAGTCGAGCTTGAGTAAAAAGACTTATGGTCGATTATGAAGCTCAACCTTAGTTGGAGAAACACTAGAAATTTGAGACTTGAACAACCTAATGTAGTGGATGAGTTTCGATTGAGATCATATGAGAAGAAAAGCCTCTATATAGAAAATATAAATATGTACCCTGATTAGAGGATTGAAAAGAAAGAACTTAGTCGTGGGACCTAGTATTTTTTGTTCAACTCAATGCTTCAGTTGTTTCTGGGAAAACTTAAGCCTAATTGGTCTGGTCCATTTACTGTAACACAAGTGTTCCCTTCTTGAGTTGTGGAGTTTCAAAATAAAAAAGAGGAATGTTTCAAAGTGAATAGGAAGTGCGTGAAATAGTACATTAAAGTACTTGAGAAGGTAAACCTATTGGAAATAATGTACTTGTTGAAATCTTAGTACTCTAGGTACCAAAGTCATGCCGTGATGTTAAATTAGGCGCTGGAAGGCAACCCCTGATTGTTGTTTTTAAACTTATTTTTTCACTAAGTTGCATATTTTTGAGGTGGTTGCATAAGAATTAAAAGTGAGGATTCAAACTACATAGAAGAGATAGCTAAAATGATGGTATGTCAGTTTGTTAGAAGCCTATCGACCCAATTATCACTCCTGACTACCAATAAAATTTGATTCTAAATAAGGGCAATGACAAAGCCATAAGCCATAAGCCATCAGGCACGTGATGGCCAGTCAAACCTTAACCTTTAGTTGTTAGTTGAAATAGGTTATATATTGGACTGACATGATGGTTCTCGTGATGGACCATCAAGATGGTGATGAATCTTCACCCTAATTGACCCTTGTTGATAAACAATCCAACATTCTAAATAAGGATGACGTTTACATGATGGACCGTTGAGCACTATGAAGTATCATTTACTTAAAAATTTCTATTTATGTTTTTTATTTTTATTAGTAACCTGACCAAACCTTCAGCCAATCATAATCTAACATATTACTAACCTACCTAATCAACTTTGACCTAAACCAGCCCATAATCAAAATCAACTAAACCTAATAAAAACTTGGCCCAAACCTTAGGGTAATTTATTGGCACCATTTCATGCTTTTTGATACCTTTTCTTTTCCACTTACAACTTTCATCACCCATAATCAAAATAACTTATTCTCTATCATAACTTCCATCCTCTCGTACTTATAACTCTCAGTCCTTTCAATTGCAATTTTTTACTTTTTGTATTTGTGGTAAACCAAGCGTTAGCTAAAAATATCATTTTTGTCTTCTAATTTTATCTATTAAGGTATGTTTCTCTTGTATTATGTAAATTATGCACTTGGTAATTGTTTTATTAGATTACGTGTTAATGGTAAGCAAGTTTAATCAATGAGTTAGAAGGAAACATGATTTTTAAATTTTGGAAACAAAATTTAAATGAATTTTTTTCCCACCAACTTATATTAACGTTATGGACTGTTAACAAAAGAGTGATGTTTGAGTAACCCTAACTTAAATAGTAATATTATGAATGTTTTACCATACAATGAAACTATAACTTTGTATGAGTTTATGAACTTATTGGTGTAGTGAAAAGTTAAACTATTTGAATTTTGTTTGCATCCATACACTTGGATTAAACTTCTTCTAGACAATAGGTGAGTCGGTGAACCATATTAATCTTTAACTCACCCATGAAATTTTTATAAGGATAAGTTTATTACTAGATATGAGTGATGTCGTTGATGGTATACCGTCAACTTCCTAATTAACTATCATCTCTACCCCAAAGTTTGATCTTACACACTGTTCAAGAATAATGATTTGGGTGATAGGCTGTCACCCTCTTGATGAACCATCATGCCTAACCAGCATACGTGAAAAATATTAAGTTGTTTCATTCTCATTTGATGCTTGTATATTTTTTATTGCGTTGATGATTTTCCTTGAAAACTACTTATGGTTCCTACTTAACATTCAAATTAATGTAGAGGACGAAAAAAATTAAAAAGGGCACCCCAACCTGTCATCTCAAGGATAGAAATTTGAAATCTGAGAATGAGGTTGAGGATAACCTAGCCTGCTATACTCAAATAAAGAATAGACAATAAGTTACTACTCCCAGTCTGATGAGGGAGAAGAGTCTTTTGATAATGAGTCTAGAATGGAAGATCCAAGATCTCATGCTAATAATGAGAGTGGCACTAATGCCATTTATATCCTAGAGAAGGACCCTAAGATTATTAGGCATCAGGTAATTATAATAAAATATTTTGGGTTATGAGGCAGTATTCACTAGCAAGTGAAGGGATCGGATAGATATTTTCTAGAAGGCCTCTCGACAATAGGCAAGGGTAAAATAAATAGTTGCATTAATCATAAAGCATGGATTGTCTCATCAAATATTTTAGAGTACCCTGATATTTAAAAATGGTCCAATCACAATGGCTTGGGGTGTATTATCATAGAATTGAAGAACTATTATCCTAATATACTTTAGGGTTTTTATATAAATTATGTTGCCACTCTTGACAATAACTGTAAGAAGTGCTAGAAACCACCTGATACACTAAATAGAGTTTAGGTCCATGGATTTCTTGTAGATATATTTGATTAGATGATCAACTAATTTGTGTACGGACTTACTTATGTACAACCAAAGAGCCCTCCAAATTTTGATCGCAGAATGCATGACAGGTTCAATTAGAGTGCAGGGTTTGCATAAGTTTATATTGATGTCCTGCTATTATGGTTGATAAATTTTACCAAAATAATCAATTAGACTACATTGATCTTCATAATAATGTATTAGTAGGATATAGTGTGACTCTGCTTTGTTCCTATTAGAGGGGAAAATAAACTGAGAAGCGATAAAACAGTCATGGTGACCACTTTGAGGGCTTCAAACTAAACTTCTATATCATTATAACATATGAATTAAGGATTGGATCATTAAATCTTACTACTTTATTACCATTACTATGCCATGTGACTAGGTTGTATGAGGAATACCAAGTTCTCATATTGGATAGGATTAGACGATGAATTCATAGTGGTAAGAATAAAGATTTTGAAGAGTCTCAAGAAGAGATGAAGAAGGAGTTGTAAGTACGCAAAAGTAAAGTGTTTGGATTTAATATTCAGACTGGGGGGAGCCTCTCTCTTTTATCAAGGGATCAAGAAGAACTATAGGTATAGAGTTATCCATCCCATCAATTCTTTCTACTACCTTAGAACTTTCTATATATGTTGTTGATGGATCCACCCCATCTATTAATTTTGCAGATACTACATCTACTATGACCTAGAACTCACTATATCTATTTACTCTGCATAACTTCATGAGATGGGTAAGATGTTCAAGAAGTTAAGAATCAATTAAAACTATTTGTAGAGCAACTAGAAATATTGGTAGATCAAGCCATTTTGTCATCATTATACTATTAGGAGCCTTTATGGTGGAATAAATGACATGGAAGAGAGGATGAATGAGAGGTTGAAGGCTTTTATTGTGCCTAGTTTGACTAAGTTATCTTCTAAATTACGAAAAGTTACAAGCTTACATTATTGAGTTGAAAAATAGACCTACCCTAATGTTCTTGACCCCTACCATTGATGATTTGGAGAAGAAAGAGCCTCTTATTGACTTGTTAGGTAGACCTTCCAAAGCTACGGGAAATATGGTGTGTGAAAAAAAAATGTTTTGAAGAAAAATAAAAAAGAAAAGAGAAAGAAAAGAGTGACCTAAATAATGACCCAAAATATATATGGAGGTAAGAGACAAAATAGAGGTTGAGGTGAGGGATCATGTTGTTGTATCTACACCTAGAAGGGACCTAAGGTCAATGACCAATGCGACTGTGTAAATATGAGTGTGAAGTATTCCATTCCACTAACTATTACTCCTTCTAATACTTTTAGTGTGTCATTCAGTGCTGGTACCATGATTGATGATTTTAGGGCAACCATATGTACCCCACTCTATTTTGTTTTTTGTAGACCCATGTACCTAGGGTTCCATTAGTATGTCCCACCTCTAGCACTTTATTTTCCTAATATGTGTCGGGGACAATGCATGCTTGTTGATGGGCGTGGGGTACTTATGGGTTTGTCTCACCACATACGGGTTTTGTTGTTGTATTTTATAATAAACTGACATGTTTAGAAAGTTTATGTATTTTTTTGTAAATGTTGTGTTTTTATTGTTATGTTTTAAAAAGAAAAATAGGAAAATATAGTGCATTCTATCACACTAACCTATTTTTAAAAAATGGAGACATCTTTAGATTTTGAGTTGCATACTTATTTGCTTTGATATATTGATCATTATATATCATTTCATTAGATGAGATGTATGGATGTGAAAATTATTGCTTATGCAAGGGCATAAACTTTATTGTTAGTGGTTGATAGTGTAAGTCTGTGCGATGCATGCTTGACTTGTATTTATATTGTTCTTAATCTACAGGTTAAGTCTAAAACTTGTCAGGTTAATCTTGCTTATGTCATAGTTAGTAGGTTAGAAAAGGATCACCAACCAGTGTTTATGCGATTTAAATCGGCCTAAATGGCAGTCCAAAAAATGTAAATAGCCCCTTGATCCTTGATTTTGAGCCTAGTTTACACTTTTATTCATTAACCTATTCATCTTCCCAATTTACACTTATGATTCAACCATAAAAATTCATATGTTCTTAAGTAGCTTTTGTTGAATTTGATGGATTTTATGCCTCATATGTAGGAAAATGTGTAAAGTCATGAAACAGTATAAATTTTGCTGAAAAGAGGGAATTGATGGGTCACTTGATGAGCCGCCGACCCTGTGATAGACCATTCACTAGACTATAGGGATAAAGTAGTGTATGAATCCAAGTGACGGTAGGTTGAAAACCAAGATGATAAACTATCAACCATCAAAAAATTCGTCACTCAAAGAATAGGTTCAACCTATAGATGAAGGTGAAGGACCTTAAGTGACAAAATAGTTTATGGATTGTGATTGACTTGATGGACCGTCGCTAGACCATCGAACTTAATAGATTCAATGAGATCTATGCTGGATAATGAAAATGACACTTAACTAATAGATCAGATCTTTATTGGATTTAGGTGAGGTTAATGCAACATGCAATCACACAACAAATGGACTGTCCACTTAACCATTAGATTTGAGGTGGTGTGTTTATTGAATTTTATTAGATTAACCTAAATTATATGTAGCTACTGTTATGGTTTATTTTACTTTTCTTCTATTTTGGAGATAAAAGAGATGTATTCTTACATTAATTTTCAAATTTTAGATATTTAATTGGGATTTTGAATACAATTGAGTTCTTGTGATTCCATTTGTGTAATTTTAGTCTTATCTTATCATACTGATGGCTTCGGATCCTAAAGTTGTGTATGGCTAAAACTCACAACTATGGTTGTGGGAGCCATAATGAATTGACATCTTTAAGGTTAATAATGGTTTAGATTATCAAAGTGTTATTTCTTATATCATTGAATCTTTCATCTTGTATGACTTCTAATGGTTGAAATTGTTAGAACCCACCTTAGGTCTAACATTCTTAGTAAAAGAAGTTAAAGCTATGAAAAGAGTTAATAACAAGAATTTGAAGTTTCTAACCCTCGTCTAACAGGTAATGTAGTAATAAGATTGACCAACTTGGGTTTGTTATCATGTTTTGCAATTTAATCACCCATAGTCTAAGAGGATTTGAGAGAACATCATATACGTAGGTTGATAAACATTTGCATGATTTAAAGTATTGTTACATTTGATAGCATAGCTTTAGAAAAGTCAACCATCGTTAGTGACCCATTTGTGTTATGAAACAAATTAAGCTCTTTCTCTTATTTGAATTCATTTTTCTAAAAAATTATATTGTTTTACTTACTCAATATTTAAAATGAAAAAATATCATCTTAAAAATCCTTTTTTATGTAAATAATTGTCAAATGGTGAAATAATCACATAAAACTTAGCTTTAACCTTAATCCCTATGGGATTTGACCCTAACCTAATTAAATTGTATATTTGATAGATGACACTTTATACTTCAATTTAGAGGTGTAATTTGAGCGTATCTAATACTTTAGGATTTTCCCTTGGCAGTGTTTAGATACAAAAGGGAAAGGCAAGAGGTTTTGCCTCAAGGCAGTCGAAAATCCATAGGAAAAAATACCGCACTCATGACTTTAAGTTTGAGGCTTTAGTGTTTGTATTAAAATTATACAGGCATTACATGTATAGTGTTCATTGTGAGGTTCTAACCAATCACCACAACCTTTAGTTTATTTTTAGCTAGAAGGATTTGAGTTTGAGATACCTCATATGGTGGGAGTTTTTGAAACAATATAGTGGCAGAATCCTCAAGTAGAAAGGAATTAATTATGTCTAGTCTTGGTTTGTTGGTAGCTTATGTCCCCTAAATTAAAACTCCAAAAGAAGTACAAAAAGGTCGTTGTACCAAATATAGAGCCCAAATAGGTCGGGTTCGATCCAACAAGGAATAGGTCAAAATCTCAATCAACTTGGTTTTCTAAACTATCGGTATGTAATTTCCAGTAAATAGGGTGTTTTGTAATTTTGATTCCAACAAGTAACATTTAGTAATTTAATCAAGTTTGTAATCATTGAATGAGATGAACAAGGACTATATTCCCCATAACTTCATAACTTTATTAGTTCTATACATTAATGATCTCTACTGGTGCTTGTCATATAGAATAGATGGATTATGTTTATTCACACTAGTGATCTCTCCTGATTCTTGTCATACATAATAGATAGGTTATACCCCTATTAGATGACTACCTCAATAACGTTTTATCATCTAATGAGTTTTGCATGACAAACCCCTATCTTGGATCTTAAACTAGTTATCGTGATTTACTGGCTCAAGCCATTAAATGGAGGTTGATAGCTCCAAGTATCATTATTATTATTATCCTTTACCATCGAATACCCATTCTTTTATTTTGAGTAAATATCAGGTGAATTCAAACGTAGGCCTTTGTTAGAAATCAATCAAAGAAAAGAGAACAATAATACACATCAAACAACCTATGAGAATCACCTTGTAATTTGAACTCTAATTCGTTAATCTTCATGGTTCCCACAACCCTAGTTGTGATGTTTAGATTCTTATGATATTAAGAAAGCAAGAATAATCCTAGTAGGAAAAAATATTAATTCACTTTTAAAGTAAAAGATAAAAACCATGAATCTCAATTATTAATTAAACCCTCAAAATCAATATTTACAACTCTCAAGAACAAATATATTATTCAAAAGTAGTAATAGATGTAAACTAAAAGATAATACCTAATAGGAGTATTTATATCCATAAAAGAATCTTGTCTTGAATAAAATAAGATAGAAAGGTCCGCAATGATGACAACTCTAGCGATGATATGTAGGGTCTTCCTTCGACTCATCCTACGTCTATGTGCTTTCCTTGTCTTCTTATGCTTCTAGAGATGCCTTGTATAGTCGCCCAATGACTTGGTAAGTTACTAGTCGCCACTGATTCCACTTTTTCAATAGTTCAATATTTGTCCAATTATACTTAGGACAACTCTAGGTGATGACTCATAGCCATTAATGATGGATTGTAGGTTGTGGTCTTTGCCACTAGGTCTAATTTGAATAATTCAGTCAAGACAGGTCATGATATGACCTGTCTCATCTCCTGGTGGATAATACCCTACAATTGTAGCCAACTTCTAAGTTTAGATCTTTAAGACCCTTTTTCCAACAAAACTATCACAAATCCTACGTATAACTTATAGCATGACCTAGTGAGTTGAAACCAAGATTCATGTGCCAACACTAAAATATTTTTTCATTCTTTTTCCTTTAATCTATTTCAAAACCTATTTTCCTGTAAAACTATCACAAACACAACTTATCCATATAAATATGCCTTTGACTTAGTATGTTTTATTAATTTTAAGGATCAAAAGTTTTGTCAAACCACGACACAACAACATCTCAACTTCAAACATTTGAATGTCCTCAAGAAAGTAAAACAACATGTCTATTTTGACATTTAAATACGAGAAAAATAAGGGACCTAAAATACTCAATATAAATCCTTTTAGGACAAACTTTCAACCCCCTCTTATACAAGAATTTAAAAACCATTGTGTGTACATATATAACCCATTACTATAACTCAAAAAAAGCATGTGATGGCAGCAGATTATAAATAAATAATTACACACATATTCAAATAGCATTTACCCGAAAAAGTAGCAACTAATAATGCAACCCTTGTGCCCTCTAATTAGTGCCCAACTATCCCATAGTTTAGATATAGGATTATCATTGTCAATAAATCTTAACTCACATTAATATTGAATCCTCAAGGAGGGAGTCTAGTCCTCAAGACCTATAGGCTTTGGTAGTAACTAAGTGTATGCTTGTAGAGTATGGAAGCGATTGGTTTTTCATGTTCTTTAATCCAAATAAAATCAAACTCCAACTTAGGGTGACATGTTTGGATTAGATATCAATATAGGAGAAGTCTTTGTAATATGTCTACATAGGGGTAAATAATGCATGGGTTATGATAATTGAATACAAATTTTAGTCATAAACTACATGGGTAGTCTTGGTAGAGGTTTGTTGAGGATAATCTTTCAATCCAACCTCAATATTATCATTTATGAATCCTTTCGAATACTCATGGATGTGGCAACCATAACCACCTATTACCTCAATTGGGCATTCTTATTTCTAGAAAAATGCCCAAGCATATAGCTAGCCTTTAATCTAGCCTTATCTCTAAGACATTGAGAAGAGAATGAACTATATCGATTATTGTTCACGATTGCCTTGACACCCATATCCCTCTTTCATGGATGATTTAGGATCCCTAAAGTTGACTCACATCCTTCTTTCAAGAATGATGTGAACTTTTGAGAATTTAGGGTTTTCACCAACAAACCCATTTTGGGAATTTGAGGTTTTCACCCACAAATCCCAACTACGTCAAACAAGAAATAGTGAAACCCACAATCAATGACTAAGAATCTACACTAAAAAATTACAACCCACATATATTTTCACCCTAGTTCAATAAAACCTAAGATAAATTACTTGGCTACTCATTAAGTTAGGATAGAGTAATATACCGAATTGGCTATTCAATGATTTCATTAAGACTTTTAATTAGGAATAATCCAATATCAAACTTCTATTGCAACCAAAACTAATTTGAAGATTAAAAAAAATAATTTCCCCAATTAAGTAGTGTTTTCAAAGTCTCCAATTACAAATTCAGAATTCAATAATAATCCAATTTATGGGATTTTTATCCCTTTTGGATTTAGGACCAGCTATGTGAAATTTCATTTATGCCATTGGGCTATAAACATAC
>NW_025883385.1:0-5062 GCF_002878395.1 Capsicum annuum
AGCAATAATATAGAATTTTTGATATCTGTATAGCATCGAAATTCTATGAAATAAATTTTGAATTCTTATAGAACTCAAATTCTAAAAATAAAACTTTTATCTTTATTTAAATTTTGATTTCATAGTCCTCATGGGATTTTTCCCTTGTGGGATTATGCTCCACCTTATTAAGCACTTACAATTCTTTCTTTTAATTATTTTCTTCCTCCGTATCTTCTTCTAATTCTTCCTACTATATACCTTATGATTTCATAGCTCCAACCTCTATTTGATGTGATACTAGCTCATATGTAAAGATCTAAATGGTATTGTTTTTGTCAAGGTTGGTACTAATTTTTGAGACACCCCTACTTCTTTGTTTGGTGAATGGTCCAGCAAAAATTTTTGTACTGCACTTTCTAAATAAGTATCTATCATCTCCCTTACTTTAAAATCCATTTGAATTATCCACATGCAAAGGTTCAAGAAATATAGCTTATGCAAGTTCATTCTTAATATCCATATCACTTTGACTAATCATCACACTTGTTGTGTTATTGATTATATGACATTTGTACTCCTTTTGAACATTCTTTGTTCGTTATTCATCCATTTTACTGCACAAGGTCGTTGTTGAAGACTCTTTAGAATTATAAGTAGTGGTTGCAGGTTCCGCATGAAGAGAGGATTGTAATATATTATGTTCATTGATGCTCAATTTTTCATTTGCTTCTACTCTTATACTTTTATGTGTTTGCTCATTACTATTTTTGTTGTTGTTGTTATCATGTGATGCGTGTGTTTTTGCATCATCTACATATTAACCTGTTTTAATTGACCTTGGTCTATGTCAACCTAGTTCACCATCTTTTCATTGTCCCTCTATTTTATATTTAACTCTGAATCCCTTTTCTTATTGCTCGCTTCCTCCTTGTTAGCAACATTTATCACACGGTTATCTTCTTCATATTCCACATTATATTTTTGTAATAAATCAAATGAGTTTGTTATGTTAAATCCTTTATTGTTCACCATAGACTTCATAGTTTCCTCATTTCTCAATTTGGTAGTGCCCTTATCAATTTCAAACCTTCGATTGGTAGGGTTCTATCTTACAGCAACCAGCTTGCCATTCATAAATCTTCTTTGTACAAGTACTAACTTTTGTTCCTCATCTCTAATTTGTTCTCCTTCTTTTATTTCATCCTAATTGTCTTCCTTAATTTAGGGTGTAAGCTTTGCATTAGCTTCTATATGCTCTTACAGTTTAAAGTATGACAATATTTTGACAACAAATCATATTGTATCTTTATCTTTTGAACTTTTGCTTTCTTAGTCTTGCTATTCAATACCTGTATTTCTATGTAGTTCGGTAGCTTCACAGCCAAGTCCACTTGAAATTTCACCCTCGCACAACTAGGATGGGTTCTATTAAAAATTGATTTAGTTACTGCAGTAAATTTTAGTTAATAAGTTGTTTAGAATTAAGATGAGTTTGAATTTTAAATTTTAGATTATGTTGTTTTATTTGTTGAGAATTTTTAGATTTTTGAATTTGAAATTTATGCTGATTTTCTTTGTAAGTTGTCTATTTAAAGCCCTCCTACGCTTAAGCAAAAACTATTGAAAGCTTATTGAAAGCTAGTGAAAGTTATTCAATCCATTGAGAGCTATTTTAACCCCCTTTCGCTGCTCCATCTTTAAAAAAAAAACAGTGGTATCAGAGCTTTATTGATCTTATGGGATTTGTGAATTCTTTCAAAGCGCTATCATATCATTTTTAACACATAGGGGCCACCTTTTTAACCCATCAGGGCTACCTATTTTAACCCGTCAAGGCTACCATTTTCAATCCGTGTTTATTTTCAAAGCGTTGGGCTATTTTCAACCAAAAAAATGTCAAGCAACAGTCACTCTTTGAATGCCCCAAAAATTTTCACAGACAAAAATAATCAAATTTGTTCAGTGAAGAAATCATATCTTGAAACCTATCTTTTATGTGATGTTTTGAGGGATGAAATAACTTTACAATAATTTGCAAAGCCTATGAAAGTACTTTCAAACAAGACAAGATTGTTGATGGTGTTTTTCTAGCAAAGAATCAAAAGAAAGAAGAGAAAGATCAATATCAAAAAGAAAAAGTGCAAGTTCAAAAAAATTAAAAAATTCAGCATGCACTACTAGAGCAAAAATTAAGGAGGAGCAATTTTTTAAATTGCAGTAAGTAAGCCAAAGGAGGAGTGTTGAAAATTGATTTAGTTACTGCAGTAAATTTTAGTTAATAAGTTGTTTAGAATTAAGATGAGTTTGAATTTTAAATTTTAGATTAGGTTGTTTTATTTGTTGAGAAATTTTAGATTTTTAGATTTGAAATTTATGCTGATTTTCTTTGTAAGTTGGCTATTTAAAGCTCTCCTACGCTTAAGAAAAAAATATTGAAAGCTTATTGAAAGCTATTGAAAATTATTCAATCCATTGAGAGCCATTTTAACCCCTTTTCTCTGCCCCATCTTTTTTTAAAAAAAAACAACAGGTTCTATTTATTTGTAATACCCCATACTTTTTTCTAGCTTGAAATCGTCTCAAGAATGCTAGAAGCTTTCTTTGAAAGATGAATCCACTTTTATATATGTGGTATTTTTAAGATTTTCACTTTTTGTCATGTGGGAAATTGAATTAGCCTTCCAACGATACCAATTTCATCAAAATCCGACATCGGAGGAGAAAGTTATGGCCAAAGGATGAAAGGCAGTAAAACTGCCCAGGTGCAACGGTGAGGCCAATAGACCATCGAACTAGCGACGGACCTTCGCCCACGACCATCGCAGCAAGGCAGTGAGAACTACCTTCTACCTAGGAGCGACGACCCAGGCCGACGGACCGTCGCTCAGGCCGTCGCAAGGGAAACAGTGAGGCCACCTTCTGGATAAGGTGTGACGGTCAGGTTGATGGATCGTCGAACTTGCGATGGACCGTCACCAAGCCGTCGTAGCCAAAAAATGAGACCCCCTTCTGCCTAGAAGCGATGGTCAGGGCCGATGGACCGTCAACCCAGTGACGGACCATCGCACCCACCATCGCAGGTCCCGTTCAATTTTTTTAAGTCATTTTAATAGAGGTATTTTGGTCATTTACCACCCACCTATATATATACCTAATTATATCCGATTTCAGCTATTTGGTTCATTATTACTTCACAACCAATATTAGGGTTTCTCTCTAACATTAATCTCCAAGAACAAAATCCAATCTTCTTCAATAATTAAGGGATTTCCAATTCTTCAAGTTCAAGAACATCGAGAATCTTAACCCAGGTATGCATAGTGTTCATTCATGGACTTCTTTCGTCCATGAAGTCCAAGAATCCCTTTTCCAACTTCAAGTTATGGATTTTCTTTATGATTTCATGATTGGGCTGTTCTTGTTCTTGTTGATAAATGAGAAATTGAATTTTACTCCATGTTGGGTGATAATTTCTATGTGGGTTTAATTATTATAGATATAGATTCATGCAAACCTATGACTAAACCCTTAAATGATGAAATTAGAATGTGACCATGATGTTTAATTGTTGTACAATAATGTTTACATGTACCATGCCTACAATATGTTTGATTTAATGGCTAAATGAAGGAAAAATGCCTAATTAGCATGTTGTCACGAAATCCCCATGTATGTACAAGCTTATGCCTATCACATGTTTGATGAAATGCTTTAGTAAATGCATTATGATAATTATTATGTATTCAAGCAAGTCATGCTTTGTCAGTTTCCTTCTATCGAGTCCTGGGGGTACTTGTGCCCGAAATATTAGATGTGTGCCTAAAGCCATATCATATTTTCACGATACTCTCAGTCAAGCTATGATCCTTAGACCTCAGACAGTCTTATGACTCAAGAAATCTCCATGATCTCATGAACTCAGTCAGTTGTCAGATATCAGTAGTATTTCGTTAGTCAACGAAAGTCAGTAACTCAGTCCATGTTCAGTTTCAGAAAATCATGTTCAGTGTCTATTCAGATGGGAGTAGAAATTAGCACCGAGCGAATCCAAGGGTGGAAACTCACCTGTTATATAAGGGTGTGATTCTTAGAAGCAATCCTTGTGTTCCAGAACTATGTAGCCAGCATAGGTTGAGATATCATAGCCTGTTATATGAGGGTAGATAGGGTGACTTAACCTGCTATATGAGGGTTCCCACCATTCTCATTAGAGTTACCAGTGGCGCGGTATTGACACCCTTTCAATCAGGGCACAGATTGGACCCCAATTTAGCTATTATGCATCATTTGGGCATGTCGGTTAGATAACTACTTTCTACAGTTTTAATGTCAGTATCAGTCTAGAATTCAGATAGTTCTTCAGATTTCAGGACTGTCAGCTACAGTCAATTCAGTTACAATACGGAACTTAGCTAGTTCTATCAGATTCAAGACTGTTAGATACAATCACTCATGTTATTAGTCATATCAGTACCAGTATGTCATGTTATCAGTATTCAGATTCAGTAATCATGTTATCACGGTATCAGTGTTAGTTTTTATGTGTCATGCATTGTAACACCCCATATTCAAGTACGTGTATTGGTGTATTCAAGTACATGTATTGGTCTTATTTATATGAAATTAATTTTATTTTATTTTATTTATATCGGAATTTGCCCGTCGATGGTTCCATACGAAGGTTATTGAATAAGCTTTCCAACGATATAAAGATTTCTAAAAACGAATAGGTTTCGAATATAATCGAGCACGTTCGAAACTATAAAACGGTGGCCGGGATATTTGGGAATAGTAAATGTGCAGGAAAATTTCCTACACACAAACTACTGAGGCCAGCCGAATTTTTGGGTCAACTTCGAACGATCATAACTCCCTTAATATAATGAACTGGGAGAGCTACGACCTATGAAAAGAAAGATCTTTGAGTATTCTTTCCAATTCAATTGGTTTCATCTAAATCCAATGTCTGAGTAAGGAATTATACTCATTTTACTTCAGCCTCTCAAAATAGATTTTTAGGGTCAACTTCAAACGACCGTAACTACTTGTACAGGATGAACTGGGTGGCCTACCTTATATG
>NW_025883386.1:0-1651 GCF_002878395.1 Capsicum annuum
TTGTTTCTTGATGAATAGAGAATGGTCCAAACCACTTTGAATAAATCTTGAAGTGATCAATGCCTCAGAAAGTTTCAAGTTCCATTGTCTACTAGCCTGTTTTAACCCATAAAGGGACTTAGTACGTCTACAAACTAAATCAGACTCCCTCTGACTTGGTAAGCCCTGAGGAAGTTGCATCTAAACCTCATCATGCAAATCACCTTGAAGAAAAGCATTGTAAACATCAAGCTGATGAATATGCCAATTATACTGAGCAGCTAAAGACAAGACAACCCTTACTGTAGCAATCTTAACCATAGGAGAAAAGGTTTTACTATAGTCAAGGCCCTCTTATTGATTATATCCCTTGGCGACAAGTCGAGCCTTGAACCTCTCAATCTTCCCTGGAGTTTTAAGTTTGACTTTGTAAATCAAATAACAACCAATAGAAGTTTTATCATCTGGTAAAGGGACTAGATCCCAGGTGTGATTGTCCTGAAGAGCCTGCAACTCAATATTTATGGCATCAATCCACCTACAACCTTGTATAGCCTCATGAGATAAAGTGGGTTCATGAACATGGGATAGAGAACTAAGAAAAGTTTGATAACTAGGAGAAAGGTGTGCATAAGACAAATAAGCATTAATAGGATAAAGAACATGAGCAGCCTGCTTTTTGGTAACATAATCAACATGGAAAAGAGGTTGCTTGAATACGCTGGTTGACCTCCTAAGATCAATAGTACCAGAAAGTGAAGTATCAACATGCCAAAGTGGTTGCTTGAATATTCTAGTTGACCTCCTAAGAGGAATAGGAGCAGGAGGTGGAGTAGAACCTCATGAAAAAACCTCAGGAACAATAGGTAAAGCAGGTAAAACTGCCTCAGTAAAAGTTGGCAGAGTAAAGGTGAATGGTGCAGAAGAAGGATCAAGAGGAGGATCAACAAATATGTCATTATCAAAAGACCAAGGAAACTGATTATGTTGTGTAGATGGAACAATAGAGGTCTTGAAGTGAAAAACATATTTTTTGAAAATAACATCTCCATTAACAAAAAACCTCTGTTAGGCAAGGTCAAAGAGAATGTAGCCTTTAGTTACTGTGGAATAACCCATAAAAATTGAAGGAACAGCTCTGGAAGCTAACTTATCCAATCGGGGCAAAACACTTGTCTAACAAAAACAACCAATAACTCGCATATGAACAAGATAAGGTGGTTTCCCAAAAAAACAGCTCATAAGGAGATTTTCCTTCAAGAACTACTGAGGGAAGCCTGTTACTTACATAAGCAACAACATATATATAATGACCCCAGAATTTCAAAGGTATATGACCCTGAAATCGCAATGTTGTTGCCACATCAAGTAGGTTCCTATGTTTCCTCTCAGCTACACCATTTTGTTGAGGGGTGTAAGCACAAGTTCTCTAATGAATAATACCAAGATCCTTAAAAAGATCTTTTATATGATTGCTAGTGAATTCTCCTCAATTATATGTCCTAATCACTTTTACTATTGCATTAAATTGTGTGTATCATTTTAAGAAATGTTCTTAATACGGATACACATCACTCTTAAACTTGAGCAGAAAAATTCAAGTGATATGGGAATAATCATCTACAATAGTCAAGAAGAATTTATTCCCATCAAAAGTGTTAGTATGATATGG
>NW_025883387.1:0-1746 GCF_002878395.1 Capsicum annuum
GTTCTTTAATAAGGTTACCTTCTTCTTGCGAGAGGGGCCTCAATAAAGGGAAAAATAAGTTCTGGTTTAAAAGAGTTGTACGAATTCCGTCGTAGTCACTCCAGTAAGGTCGAATCTGGTTGACGAAAGGTATCCCTAAAATGATATCTTCTGTGATATCTTCGGTGATGACGAAGTCATTAACAAGGTAAATGCCATTGTTACAGACATGAGCTTTAGGGAGTTGATAATGGATTTCCATTTTTTGTCCCGTGGCTGAGTAAAGACAAGAGGTACTCTTTTGAAGGTACTTTGTAGGTACTAGTCCTTTAACGATACAGTTACTGTCGGCACCTGTATCGAAGAGTACGACTCTGTTAATAGGGGTCCATATAGGCCCTAGCTATCCCTTTGGGATTTAGCATATCCCCATTATTGTCGCTGCTTCCTGTGGAGGAAGCTTCTTCCAGAAGCTATAGTACTTCTTCTTCGTTGGTTTCTTGACTTTCCATATCTTGCAAAGCCTTTTTTAATTTCTCTTTGAGTGCCTTTTTACTCTGTGAGACATTGGTTGAAGATGCTGTGGTCTTGCCTTTATCAGGAGTTTTTGGAGCTGTTGGCTTGGGTATCCAACCTTTAACTTTTATTTCTTTAGATAAATATTTAATTCTGTCTTGTTCTCCTTTGGCTAAATTCCAGGAGATGATATAAGAAACTCACTTCTTAATGAAGAACCTGCACATTTGGATGTGCTCTGGAAGGGTTACACATCCTTCTTTTGAACAATACTCTGTAAAGCGGTTAAGGAATTGTTGAGGAAGGATTTCTTTAATCCCTCCGAAATATACCCACCATTCGTAAAACCATCTTGGTATAATAGCTTCTACCATAGCAGGACAGTATTTAACAAACCAAGTGTGCCCTGGTCTAACATAGAGAAAATTGAACCAAGCAGACTTGTAGTCGTACCAATTGTAAATTTGGGGCCTATGTGGTATAGATAAGGCAATAGGGGTATGCAGGTGATTTGCAAACCAGTTAAACGGGGTTCATACCCTCTTAATGGTGAACCTAGAATAATCAATATATTCGAGATTCCTTTCATTCATAGTATGCTCAACTTCGATAGAATCTGTATCTACCAAGATGGCTTCATAATATCTTCTGGTTTTAAGTAGACTCTCTGTATCCACAAAATTTTTGTCATTGTAGACTGGTTTAATAAGCTATTCCAGAGGATAGCCCTCATATTCCTTATCCAAAGCAATAATGGGCATTACCTGAGTGGTAATGAATTTGAATTCTTCTTTGATAGGAGGAGTAGGTGTTGCTTTGGCTATTGCGGGATTTACAGCCTGTGCAAAGGTTTCTGGAGACTTCATGGCATAGATTTATTTTGACTGTACCGATGAGCTCGAAGATGATCTTTTATCATAGGGTTTATTGGTTTTAAGATCTACCAATCTTGTTGGCATTGGTGGAGGAAGCTTGAGAAATTCTGCCAAAGCTGCATATTTGTTGCAGAACGGTGAATGTAGCTCCGATTTTAGTTCAGGCCTCTGGGGGACTGATTGCCTCAAGGGGGTTGATGATGCTGGTGGCAAATCAAATGGTCTAGCCATTTTGGTTTGATCGGATTGGTCGTTGTTGACTGAGATTTTTCCCAGTGTTGTGGGTCTCATTGTGGCCCTGTAAAAATTCTCTTGTTAGGAAATCGGGAAGGGAATTATTTTCTCCTTTAATAAATTCTATTTGAAAATCAAAGCT
>NW_025883388.1:0-4218 GCF_002878395.1 Capsicum annuum
CTAATTTTGTCCCTCCGAAAAATTAGTTTTCTCATTTTTACCTTATCGTGTACCCTCAACCATGTAATAATCTCTCCACAAAATGACAAAAATAACAACCTCCTAGCTAATTTTATCTCATCCTAAGAACTTGCCCAATCAAAATAAATCACATCACACCCTACCCCTACCCCTACCCCCACCTCACTACCCACCTATCCTACCCCACTACCACACAATTCTCACCATAACTCTCAATTTACAGAGTATATACACCCACGCAGATCACGCCATAAAGGGGGACTGATCTTCTTGGCTGAGAACACTCACAACACATCTCAAGGAAAAATTCCCTTTCTTCTCCACAAACCAAACTGAAATTCACACTCATCACTACACATAGAGAGATGGTGAGAAGAGAGTGAGAGACCGAGAGAGAGAGATAGAGAAATAGTGAGAAGAGGAGAGTTGATCGGGGATCGGGTTTCTTCTTTTTCATCATCGTTCACACACAACAAATGCAAAAATCAACCCACATTGAATCTCCCTTCAGCATCGATAGACTTGCACATACAGTGAGAGAAAAAGAGGCGAGCATGAGAGCTGATCGGATATTGAACGGGAAAGAGATTCAGGACTGAAAACAAAGGAGAACTGGCTAGAGTGAGAAAAATTAGAGAGATTTGAGGGATATTTGCACGAGAGAGGAAAGAAAGAGGCGGGGAACTACTGTTCCAGCGAAATTCTCACCGGAAAATGCCCACTCAAAATCGATCCTTCCGTTGAAGCTGACAGTCCCTTTCCGTCCCAAAAACACTGAAACAGCAACAAAAAATAGCTAATTAATCGAGCCCCTCCCCTGTTTCTTCTATTTTCGGGACCAAAATCCCATTTCTTCATCTTGATCTTCGCCGATTGAATTGTGGCTTATCGACGTCAAGAGTTGCGAGATTTGGGGTCGAGTTTGGTGTTGTTGAGGTTTTGCTCATTGGTCGAGGTTTAATTCACGGATTCGGAATGCAAATTTATTCTTTTCATCCCAATAATATTTGAATCAGAAAAGCTTTTGAGGTCCACTCTTCATCTCGGTTATGAAGGTGTTTTGATGTGTTTGTTCTATCGGGTGATTTGTTTCTTGATATATGTTATGTTGAATGATTGACTTTGAATGGCACAAATTGGATGAAAACGATATCTAGTTGAATAATTGAAATTGGTAATTGAATGCCAAAATTGGGGTTGAGAATGAATTTGGGGGAGGAATTGAGAATTGAATAAAGTGAATATTGTGGTATTTTGATTCATTGTTGATGTTGAACATCCATAGTATCATGTTTTAGACCGAGGATTGGTAGGCAAATCATAGGTTCTGGGTAGGCAACGTTTAGGACTCATTATTTTGTTGAATGTTTGAAATTTTGTTGAATGGTTTGGTTTTCTAGCATTGAAAATTTGTATTCATTTCGCCGGAGAATACCTCGAGGTCTTTTGTACTTCTTTACCGGGAAATGCCCCAACGTATCATGTACACAAACGAGGTTCGTGATGAAGGCCCGAGGCATCGGGTAAAGCGTTGGAGCGTAGTTTAAGATTAGTTTAGGATAGGATTTATATTTTCGCATTTTTTCTATTTTTGGACTGTATAATTGGACCGAACACTATATTTTGGATTCGTTTTGCGTCGTGTGTTTGATTGATTGTTTTATGTGTTCTGTGTGGTTTATACATTTGTAATGTCAAATTAGCCGATATGCTCCACCAAGCCACCGTGGTCGAACCATGGGATCGAGGGGTGCCTAACACCTTTCCCTCGGTCAACAGAATTCCTTAGCCGAAATCTCTGTTCGCGGATCAGTTTAAAAGAGTCAAAACCATTTTCAAAAGAATTTTCAATGGTGACTTGGCACACCCGATTTATGCTAAGTAGCGACTCTGAGTTAATTGTAAAAATGAATCCTTTTTGAAACAACTTTCATCTTTTGTCTCTTTAATAAAAACCCTTTCGAAACTATAAATCAATTCTTTTGGAGTTGAAAAAGGGGTGTAACAGCTCTGGCGACTCTGCTAGGGATTTTTCAGAATTTGAGCTAATTTTGGAGTTGTATCGGCTTAGTTTGATACTATAGGTGCATAGACATTTTGTTTGAGTTATTTTG
This sequence comes from Capsicum annuum, assembly GCF_002878395.1. Taxonomy (NCBI): domain Eukaryota; kingdom Viridiplantae; phylum Streptophyta; class Magnoliopsida; order Solanales; family Solanaceae; genus Capsicum; species Capsicum annuum. Next base: position 2,136 of record NW_025883388.1, read on the forward strand.
TGTTATTGTCTATCATTGTTGAGTGCCTACGTGCTCTTTGTTTACAGTTTTTATCGTAATTGTTACTGCTTTATATCTAGCATCATGTGCATAACCCGAGTCATTCTTTCTGCAACAAGTCCTGGAGTGCACGTCATGCACACAAACTCTAGTTGAGTAACCCTTATTTTAGGAAGGGGAGCCTCAGACGTATAGAGTGGGTGGAAAGCAAAGCAGCCACTATCGACCATATGCTCCCCTGAACGGCCTTGTTAGTAAACCACAATATAGGTCAGCCTTTAGGTCATTCGTATGTGCATCATATTGATACCTAGCAGGGCCCACATGGTCCTTTGTAGGAGACTCACTTTTAAAGAATCCCTACGTGCTAAATTTTACATCTTTGAGGGTAATGTGGTCATTTGATGGACTGATTCGGGGAAAGCATGTGTTAGAAGTATGGTGTGTTTGAAAAAAAAAGAAGAAAATAAAAAAAGAGAAAAAGTGAGTCAAAAAGGGTTTCGTAGCTTTTAGTGTTCTTTATGGCTTTTGTTTTTCATAATTCAAAAATTCAAAAAGATTTTTTTACCTTTTGCACTCATTTTGTTAAAAATAAAAACATCAAAAAGATTTTTCTTTGTTTCTTTAGTAAGCGTCCATAATTTGAAAATTTCAAAAAAGATTTCTTTTAATAGGAGCTTTTTATAAAAGAAAAATGCAAAAAAGATGGTAGAGGTTTTGTACATATCATATAATTGAAGTACCCAAAAAGATTTTTTTCTTTCATAATCGTTGGTGTCAGTTTTATGTGAAGTGTCAAATTGAAAAACTCAAAAGATTTTATTGACATCTTTCATCGTCTGTTTGTAATCTCGTCTCTCAGGTCAAGTCTTAGTCTGTTCTTTAATCCTTAATTGTCCAATCTGGATGAACTACGCATACCTGAGTCCCGCCCCAACATAGGCAACCCTCGGTGGGTCCGGTAATCTTTATTTTTGGCTTTTATGTTAGTCTTAGCCTAGGTTTTTCTCCCCCGTAATCTAGTGCTGTTAGTTGTCCTAGCCAAGTAGGCTGATTTTATTCAGTGGTACTGTTCGGCGATTTGGAGTCATAAAGTGGCATGTCCCCTCGACATGTCCGCGTCAAAGTCTCAAGGGTTGGGAACTTTTCTCTTATCGAATTTTTGAGGTAACATGTTTTGTGTTATTACAGGATGGATTTTTTCACAAAGTCTAGAGTCCTTATGGTTGTCAAGGTACCCAGAAAGTTGATCAAGTGGTGGGGCACATTCAATTACTCTGAAAAACACGAAGTGAGGAAAGTTGTAGACAATCTGGTAGCACTTCTTGATCTCACGCCCCGTCTAGATCTAATAGAGGTTGTATTGACCTTTTGGGATCCAAACAATTTGGTGTTTAGGTTCGGAAGTTGTGAATTGACTCCTACTCTGGCTGAAATATCTCATTTGTTTCGATTGCCTTATATGGGTCAACGGATAATTTTAGCCCGAAATCATACGGGCAAGAGATTTCTTCAACTTTGTGGGTTGAAAGATAACAAGAATTTAGGGTGCCTCAAACAATCTTGGATTTCTTTCGACTATTTTGTTTGCTAGATTTGGGTCCTCGGAAAGTTTTAACTGCTTTTGGGATGAATTTTGTACTACCAAGGAGAAGTGGGAACGACGTCGTCTCGAGGTTTTCTGTTTGGCTCTACTGGGTATCTTAGTTTTCCCGTTAGATGAGAGGCGTATCAATACCCGTTTACAATCAGTGGTGATGGCTTTAGTCAATAAAAACGAGCAAGTTACCATTGTACCAATGATCTTAACTGAAATATATAAGGCTTTGACTGAGGTGAAAGGAGAGATTCGATCTTTTGAGGGGAGTAACTTAATATTACAGTTGTGGATGATGGAGCATTTGCATGCGCCTTCTATGTGGTCGATTGTTGTCTGGATGATCGGGTGTACGCCATGGAGGAGAGAATGCATTCTGATAAATTTTCTTTACCTGTGGGAGTCAATGGTTGGGTCGAATTTCTCGAAGCAAGAACACATGACAATATCCTTTGGACCTATCCATGGCTCAATCCTAAGGTAATT
>NW_025883389.1:0-1766 GCF_002878395.1 Capsicum annuum
CCGTATCACTAAGTAATTATATGTCAGGATCCAAAATAGAATCATGACTGGTACCAAGGAGTTTAGGACTCCAAAGCAAGCCTCATCAGAATTCTACAGAAAATCGGGAAAGTTACAGGGGTCTCTTGGGCGTTAGTGGTTTGGGTTGTTCGTCGCGGCCAGGGGCTCCGACTCGGGTCGTGACAGAATTGTATCAGAGCCGCTCATGTGTCAGTCCTGTCAATGTGGGCCATAGTTCATATTGAGTGTAGGCAAATTCCGGTAAGGCGGGGCAAACCTCAGCGGGGACGCTGAGTTAATAAAGGGGGGGGGGGGGTGTATGTGACACCCTAACTTAGGATAAGGAATCCCACATCAGCAAAATACAGAAGGGATGCTGGGTATAAAAGTAGACAAGTCATACATCCTTGAGACAGGTTATAAAATCGTGCGAGCCTGGGCCCACAACGGACAACATCACTTGTGCATTGGAGAGTTACAGGGGTCTCTCAGGCTTTAGTGGTTCGGGTTGTCCGTCGCGGCCAGGGCTCCGGCTCGGGTTGTGACATTAGTAGTTAGATTTAGATTTGTAAAATATAGTTCATATAGACAATTTAGTGATACAATCTCTTAGAGAATACGTTAAGGTAAAAAGTAGACAAGTAAAAGAGAACGGATAATCAGGTGAATAATCAAATTTGAACGGTTTGGTTAAACTTTATTTACACAATCTACTATTTTTGGAGTTTCAATTTATGTTAAACATTTTCATTTTTAGTCAATTACAAAAAAAAATGTCTATATTGATATTTCCTCGGTCTCATTTTAACTGTTGCTTTCGTTCAAAAATATTATTTCATAATAATTGTCATTTAAGGAGTACAAGACTAAAAAATTATTTCTGTCTATAACCTTAACATTAATGGCGTACTTCCTCGGTTCAAAATATTTATCATGTTTTTTATTTACACACCTCATAAGAAAAATTCATTACGAGAGGTGTTTGACTATTCTGCCTTTATTTATGGTTTAAGATATAATTTTTTTTCTTTGAATATTTTACTCTAGTTTTATGTCATAACTGAAGTATTTGTAGAATTTAAGGCAAAAATATTTTCCTTTAGTTTTATGTCATAATTGAAGTATTTATAGTCTTTAAGAACAATTTAAGTTTAGACTTCTTATTTATCCTAAATATAATGATTCATAACCACGCAAATGTTATTTTTTATTTATTTCGTCCGCTTTTAGTAATTCATGTTTCACTCGATATACTTCTTAATAAGCAATACATAAGATGGTAATAATAAATACGGGTGATATAATAAGGGTAAAATAAGTATAAAATGATAAATCATCTCTTGATTTTTCAAACTGAATAAGTAAAAGTGGACATCTGTTTTTTTTTTTTTTTTTTTGTATAGTGGACAAGTAAAAGTGAATATCTATTTTTTTTGTAGCGGACAAGTAAAAGTGGACACAAAAGCATTAAAAAATTGAATAAGGACGAAGTAGCTATAAAATGATAAATTATCTCCTGATTTTCAAACTTAACAAGTAAAGTAAATATCTATTTCTCTTGTAATGGTCAAACAAAAATAAACATATGAAATATTTTAAATCATTAATTTTAAAAGTCTTTTTTTCATTCTTAAATACTCCAGGTAAATCAAGCTAAGCCACTTCATAAATTGTAACATACCTTTTAAGTCTTTTTGGTGTAAGAGGAAAAGAAGACCATAAATTGAAATCTACCTAAAAGTTATTACATTCATTATTTTTATTTT
>NW_025883390.1:0-2141 GCF_002878395.1 Capsicum annuum
AATAGAAAAACACGAGATAGTAGCATAACAGAAACTATAATATGATGACATTATCAGAACAATATGATTAAACATAATCTTTAAGAAAAACACGACATAGTAGCATAACAGAAACTATATTATGATGGCATTATCAGAACAATATGATTAAACATAATCTTTACAATATAATCAAATTATAAAATTATATTCAAAGTACATACATTAGGAACCAAAAATAAATATAAACAAAATCTAGACAATGTATTGCAAAAAAATTGTGAAAAGGGATATATATATATAAATTGTATCATAGAATTCATTATAAATTAGAATACCACAATTAAGAATCAGTTGCTAAAATAAAGAATCACATTCATATTAAAATAGGACAGAAAAAGTAAAAGATGTTATTTTTTAAAAAATAAATAAATAAAACCTAGCTAACTTGTGTTAGAATCAGGGGCGGATCTATTCATTACTGTGAGGGTGGCACGCCACCCGCAAACTTCGACGGAAACTCTATGTATATAGATATATATATAGACCGATATAGTCAAATATTAAATCTGCCACCCATAATACCAAAGCACTATCTAGTGCAAGTGGCAAAGTGTCACTTTTGTTATACATAGGTCGTGTGTTCGATCTCAGTTTGTAGCAGTTGTTTTTAAATATTGATATAGAGCATTGTTGACTACAACAGGGCAATAGGTATACATTCTACCATTTAAATGAATTATGAATATTATATTATGATATTAGAAATATTATTGAAAGATCAAGTTGTCATGTTATTATTGTTTTTTTTAATTAATTGGTAGGTTAATTGTCCTATATATCAAAAAATAAATAATTTGATTAATTTAATTGATAAGTAGTGGCGGAGCCAGAAATTCAGCGAAGGATGTGCAAATTTTATTCTCAGCTATGTTAAGAGTGTGCAAAATTAAATATACACTCATTATGATTAACATTTAACCTCTATTCACCACATAATTTTTCGATGAAGGGTGTGCATCTGACCACCTTTCATCGAAGGTAACTTCGCCCCTATCGATAAGTTTACTTAACACCCAAAGAGTCTGAATCCTGAATCCGCCTCCGATTAGAATAAAATACGAAAGAAATTAATAAAATAAGTAAAGAGTCCAACCAACAAGATTCCAACTTTACCACAAACAAAGAAGAAAATTTAGTCAAAAGTATTACCACCAAATTCTACCACTATTAAAAAAAAAAATGTAAATAACTAATGCCATGGTTGGGCTAAGTTTTTTTAAAAAATGAAAAAAAAAAAAAAAAAAAGACCCTCATTCTGGATCGGGTAAGACAACCCGACTGAATCCCTCCAATTTAAACCGAACCAACTCGTGGGTCGACCCGTTTAGGGTTCAATAATGGGGTTTAAAGGTTTTCAATTCTCTCCAGAACTCAATTCTATCTTCAATTTTTCTTTCCAATCTTTCATTTTGAATAATTACGAAGAATTTTTCACTCACAAATGCAAAATCTCTGATGCATCAACGTACAGTATTATCTAGTTATCGGGTACTCAAATTTTTTTCACCAAAAAATAATTTTTGTAACCCTAGAAATACTGTATTTCGTGCATTTATGTATAATAGAAGAGCGCCTGACCCGAATGATCCATCCACCTTGATGAAAGAAGATAGTATATCACTTTGTTGTAAAATGTGGATGGATAGTTTTCGAGAACCCAATAAGACAGTTAGTAATTTAACTGATTATTTAAGGAGATTTGAGTTATGGGTATTGGCATATCAAAAAGTATCAGCTGATTACGCGTTCAGCACTTGAGGATTTATTGGCATTGAGAAATGCACACTTCTTGATAATAGGTTTAAATGGGGTGCTAGGTTGGAGTTCTTTATTATGTCCCCGAGGGATAAGATGGAATACGCGTCGTTGTCTAAGAGGAAAATTAAAGCTATATTGACGACAACGCAGCCTAGTCCGTTTCAGGATAGGATAGTGCAGGAGGTTTTGTTTATGATATTGGAGCCGATTTATGAGGCTAGGTTTTCGGACAAGTCATTTGCTTTTCGACCTGTTAGAGACTGCGCATACAGCTTTGAGGGTTATTAGGAGAAATTTTGCGGGGTATTTGTGGTATATAAAAGGGGATTTAAGTACAGTTT
>NW_025883391.1:0-7006 GCF_002878395.1 Capsicum annuum
GCTTTGTTTCCATAGTTCCTGCTGTTCAATTTTTGCTATTCCACTTAACTGGTTCCTTAACTACAAACGAAAAAATACCTATTTTTCCAGAAAACAACTCAATTCCATTTTCATCAAATCGAGGACGTGCTACAGCAACCATATACATAACCTTTGGAATAAAATTTTTACTTTTGTAAGAACGATATGGCTATGCTCTCCAAGAAGCAGGTAGTACCTTTCAACTTTTTTGGACAAAAATAACACTTTTCGTCGATATGAACATAATTAAACATATTCATAAACATGGGATTTATGTGGATTGTATTCTGATCAATCTTTGAGAGGCAGTATTGAAGTTGTACCTTTTTGTTTCCTTCGGTTAACTGAGGCTTGATGGAATTAGAATGTGGCCGAAGAGTTCCATCTTTCACACGCCGAAGGACGGTTGATTTTACCATGTTCATCGCAAAAGCCAGTGATCGAATATTTGTTCGATGACAAAGTGGAATTTCTTTGACTTGATTAATGTCGACTCCAATCCGTTTTCTTCGAACTTTACCTGTAAGTCTTAAAGACACATCTAACGACGACATACCATTATCAACTGATGATTGACATTGTTTCCAAATGCGCTGAATAGTTCTTATTGATTTCTTGAACAACATCGCAGCTTGTGTTATAGATCCATATTTAAGACTTCCTTCCCTACTTTCTTTCAAAAGAAACTTTGCAATTGCTTGACATTCTTCTAATTTCAATCGTGTATTTCTGAAGGTTGAGTCTATAGGTACAACGGACCTCATCTTTAGAGTAATGGCAAAAATAAGAGAGGAGATAAAAGGAAGAATTTGGAAATTATCCAAAACAAAAGAAAGGATACAGTAACCAGAAGATGCAAAAGAACATCTCTCAAATGAAAAGAAGATTTGGTGCCAAAAAATTACCATTTGCTAAAAATTCAAATGAAAAGTAGGTTTAGCACCCATAAATTGAAACCAAAATCAAATCAGAAACGTAAATTTTTCGTGAAAAATCCGTACATGACGGCAAATTGGTCCTATTTTCTAGAAAATTGAATTTTGCAATAACAAATTTTTCTTAATTGTTGATAGAGAAAATGAGAGTAAAATTTTAAATTAAAGCGATACACTGATTTGGACTACTCAACTCTTTGCAAAAGAAAGAGGCAGTTATGTAGGTGGTGTATTTTTTTAGAAGATTTTTTTTTTTAATACTGTACTCTCTGTTGCATTTTTTTAATTATTGTGAAATTTAATAAAAGTACCTAGTTATCCAAAACTTTTTTAAGAGGGGTAATTTAGTAACTTTAGCAAGGTCAATGCCTATTTCTTAAATATCGTGTCCGGTCAAATGACGATATATAATTTGCGACGGAGGGAGTATTATGATATTCAATGTTCATCAATCCATAAGCAAGTTGCTTTCTATAGTTCCCAGTAGGTTACAACGAGTTGGTCCGATTCAAACCTATTGCTCTATACAACTCTTAAGACAAATTTACAAAATCAATCTTCTATAAATAGAAAATGGAAATCAAAAATCAATCTTTAGAGCAAGTAAAAAGGACCAAAGGATAGCAAAAATTAATTAGTATCGCAGAACAAGAAGATATCCAAAGGATAATTGAATTAGTTAGTACCATAACAATATTAACTACAGATCTAGAGAAAATAGATTAAAACTTGAATTAATTAATTTTTATAATAGATCAATAATAATAACAGATTTGAAGTAAAAGGATTAAGGCTTGAAATAGTTAGCATCATGTATCATATATATAACAAAAATCAAATGAAAACTTGCTCGAAAACTAGCTCCACCATCGAAGATGCACTTACCAAAAATAAATCATGATGGACTAATAAAAATTGAGATTAAGAACATGAATTTTGCTTGAAACTTGTGTTTTGGTGTCAAGGTGCGCAGGGAATACAGTGGAGAAAAGGAAAAACAGAGAAAATGAAGATGAAAGAAGATTTTAGGAAAGTAAACCAGTAGAGGCAAAAGACACGGTAAAGTGTCATTGATTGGAGGTATTAGATACCAAAATACCCTTACAGTTGGTGTTGTTAATGAAAATATCCTCAAATAAGACAAAATAGTAGTAACTAAAGTCTTCATTTATATAAAAGATTAAAATATTATCATTATTATTTTAAAAAAATGTATAAATTTTAGTAACTAAAAATATATTAGTGAAATTACTTTTATCCTTGCCAGAGTAAAAAATTTATTGAGTGTGTCCAATTCAAATGGGGTAAGTAGAAAAGATTGAAAGGTTTATTCAACTATTTTATATTGAGTCCACTTAATTCATTGATATTTTAGACAATACTTCCTCAATATTCATAATATATGAATTGTTTAGATATTGTTGATATTAAAGGTAATTTAATTGTTTCAATAATAATGTTGAAATTTTTATTTATTCTTATACTTCATTTTTGTATTTCTTATATCATGAATTTAAGAAATTTAAGTGTTCCTATTTATTTATTGTTTTGCATGAGTTTTTTAAAAGTCAGTATTGGAAGCCAATTTTGACACTGTGATGTTGACACCCAATTTTGACCTCCCGACACTACATTTAGTCTGTTATTTTAAAAAAATCGTTAATTTTTAAACATTAGTATTTTTGCATATTTTCTTGCATCAAACAGATTTCCAACATATCGCATTCATAATCTCGAAAATGCATAAATCATCAATTATCTTTTAGAATCATATTTTTAAAATATTCTAAAATTAAAAATGACATTTTTATAATTTTATTAATTAAATTATTTTCACGTAATTATGCACACTCACAATTTTGCAAAATACATTTTCTAGTTATGCTTTATTTAATAGTATTTATTGATATTATTATTTATTGACATTGTTATTATATATATAAATATAATTTATTATTTATCATTTATTATTATAATTTATTTTTTAATTATTATTTTTTTCATTATTATTATTTATCTTTTATTAAATTTTTTTTCTTTATTATTTAATGTTGTTATTTATTATTTAATTACTATTATCATATATTATTATTATTCCTCCTTTAATTTAAATAACAGCCTAATCAAAATGACCTTGCTTGATTATGTTTACCTTTTAATCCAATTTTATTTAATTTCTTACAATTATAGCCTATTTTTACCCAATCCATTACAATCTTAACCCAATTTCTTACAATTTAAGCCGTTATTTTTCATCCTAACCACATTTTAATTCCACCATGGAATTAAATCACAGCCGTCGATCAAAAACCAATCCAACGGTTGATATCAAAAGATCTCTCTTTCCCTATTTCAAACCTACAAACCCAAACTCAATTTTTTCCCCCAACTTCCAGCTCTATCTCTCTACCTCTCTCTTCTCTCTCTGTACAAACACCTCCAAATCTAGAACTCCCCCCTCCTCCGATCTCTCCGTCGCCAATCGACCACCAAAACCACCCCCTCCTCTCCGAGTCCTCGTCGCCATGCCGCTATCTTCTGCGAACAGCCTTCGCCGTCGCCTCTTCCTTCTCCTTCATTCACGTCGCCAGCTCCTACCCCAGGCGAGTCCAACTGCTGCTCCGATTGCCAGACCCCTCTCTTCACGTCCTCCACCAGCGAACAGTGCCGCCATCGATGGAGATGGCCAGCCAAGCCTCCACACCGCTGCTCCATCCTCCGTCCTCCAGTCGCCTTCTTTCTCCCCTCCAACAAATGTCCAACAGCCGCGACACAGCCTCGGCTCCTCTCCCACAGCAATACCTCCGGCAAACCCGTTCGGCGTTCCAACCATGCAACCCTTCCTCATCGAAAATGAAGAATCTATCCTCAGGTTTGATCCCGTGTTCGAAATATGTGTGTGAACTTTAGTACTATTTCTTCATCTGTGTCTCTCATAAGTGTGGCCATGTTTGATATTTTCTGAATAAATTTGTTGATTTTAAGTTTGTGATTTTCATTCGACCCTATTTGCATGTCCTGCTTGATTGAAATTTCGTGACGCTTAACTTGAATGGTGAGTCTATTTGTTCGTCTCTCTCACGTATGGGCAAACACGCCTAACTTCTTGCAACTTCACATTTTTTATGCCTCTTAGTCAATATGGGTAATTTTGTATGGGAAAAGCATGGATGTGACGATTCGAGGATTTTTTCGTAAATCTTTAATAAGGCAAATATGTGCACGTTTTGACTGTTTGGGTATGATCCTGCACCAATTTAATTTGAGAAAAGCATCTTACTAATTGATTTTTTATTTTTTGGATTTTTTCGTAAATCATTAATAAGGCTAATATGTGCACATTTTGCGTGTTTGGGTAGGATCCTGTACCAATTTGATTTGAGAAAAGCATCTCAGTAATTGATTTTTAATTTTTTGGATTTTTTCGTAAATCTTTAATAAGTCTAATATGTGCACATTTTGACTGTTTGGGTATGATCCTGTACCAATTTGATTTGAGAATAGCATCTTAGTAATTGTTATTTTTCTTGCCTTACATGGTTGACAGACATCCCCTCACACGTTAACTATGGTAAATTTAGATACCTCTTCTTGATTTCATTTAATAAGTAGGAAGGATCTCTTTTTACTTGTTCTATTCATGGAAATTTCAAATGTTATAATAGGGTATTATTTATTTATGGAAACTATAGCATGATTGGTGGAACAGATTGATTTACCCCATCCATTGAACGGAACAATCCCCTTAATTGATTCATTATATGTTATTCTTCTTCCATTAAATATTATTCTTCCTTCATTATTTAGGATTGTGGACGACCCTCCTCACTATATAAACTCACCATTCTCTTTCTCTAAGAGGACAAACTTGTCCTCCGCTATTACTCCCTCTATTTTCTCTTAAAAGTACTTTGTAGTTCTTTGGAACTTTGGATTTCGAAAAACATTCGGCCTTGTCCTTGTGCAATTGCTTTGGGTTCTATTATTATTGTTTGGTGCCTAATCGGTTAGTCTCTATCGACGCATTCTTTTCTTATTCTGTAGCATTTGTGATAGCAAAGCATAGAAAGCATGTCTATAGGAACTAATTTAAAATAATTATGATTTTTCTTTTTTAATTATCATAAAGAAGATTAAAAAAAGAAAAGAATAGCTTACTAGAGTGTACTATAACCAGTTCTAGCTGTTTTCTTGAACAGTAGCACATTTGGTGCAAGATGTAGACATTCTGGGTATTGCTGTTTGTATTTTCTTGTTTTGTGTTTGCTTTGTTGGACTGTGGTTTCTTGTGAAAGTTTTGTCATAATTGAACACAGCTCAGGGTTTTACTTTTCATAGCTATTTTCTACTTTCTTTCTGATATTTTGTTGGGTTTGTGCTTTGTTTCTGGCATGAAAATGTAAGTTCTTTTTCCCCATTTTCTTTTTTTGGGCCAAGGAGGGTGAGTGATGTGGTGGGCAGAGGGGCAGTGGGGGAGTCTTTTGTTTAATTCTTTCCAAATTAATGTGAAGATAATGTTTGTAGAATCTTATTGGGAAGACAAAGTGTATGAATCACATTCAGCAGAGTGGGAGAAAAGGTGAAGAAATTTAAGAGAGGATTTTGAAGGATGAATGATAGCTCAGCTAGAGAAATGAATGAGAGACAACCTCAGAGGCCTTGTGGTTGTGTGGGCATTTTCTTTCAGCTCTTAGATCGGAACCGTAGATTTGCCAAGAAGCTGTTTCCAAAGAAACTGCTTTCACCAGGTTAGCTACTACTACGTTCCACTCATTTTTAAAGCAGAATGGTTAATTTCTTGAACGTGATTCTAGCTAGAGGGATAAATTATTTCTTTTTTTGTGCTGCATTCTTATAGCTTGCTTGAAACAAGCTTCAAAAAAGTTTGGAGGGGATGAGAAGCGGCCAAAGTTTCATTTGGTACTCATTTCTTGAACTATACTCCCACATTTAGCTTTCTTTTTCTTCTATTGTCTCAGATTTTAGCCTGACAGGAAAGTTTTTGTTTTTATTGTTTTTGGTTCTTGTATGAACAATGTAGATTGCTGATGAGAACAGTGGTGGTTTTCCAAATGCAAAGAATAATGGAATGACCGATACACGTTGTGAAAGCAAGCGCGAAATGAAAGCTCTAAGTTTGGTTGCTAGGCTCATGGGTTTGGAATTGATGCCAGCAGGATCAGGCAATAAGCCCCAAAAGCTTCAGCTTTCTAAACATGGAGCAATGTGGCAGACAAACTTGGTGCTCGACCTAGCGGATCTGATAAAGAAGATATGGATTTTGAGATGGCCGAAATGAAGAGTTCAGAACCAGGTTTGTGAAGGTTTAGAGCTAAATGTGCTCTAATGAATGTCAAAAGGTATCCGGTTACTCAAACAAGATCCATGTGCTATTAATGACTCCAAAATGTTTCATTGATATACTAATAAATTCCTACTTCATTGTTACGGCATTGAAGTTCTCTCTTATCGGGTGGTTTCCCAGGGACATATGCCTATCATGGGTTGATCCGTATTTATGCGTTTATGGGTGGTATCCCAAGGGCATAAGCCTATCATGGGTCGATCCCAGTTGATATGTACTAGAGGCAGCCTAATGGTCATAGTACGGTACAGTAATGACTATAAAGATGATAAGAACGAAGGTAAAGTGATTGAATAAACACAATGTATAGGTTGTCACAAGTTCTAGTAAGTGCGGTCCACTCCTATTACGATTTATTCACTTCTTTCTAATTTTTACTGACCTCATATATCATACGTGATTATCTATAGCTTTACATAGTACATATTTTGTACTGACGTCCCCCTCGGGGGACCTGCATTTCATGCTGCAGGCACAGGTACCTCAGCTCATGCACCGCACAAGTAGGAGTCAGGATATCCAGTTGCTTTTTGTGAGCTCCAGTTTGCTTTGGGGCTTTCCGTGTCATATCTAGTCACTTTTCGTATTGTAGAGAAGTTAGTTATATGGCGGGGTATGTCCCGACCATTGTTAAACTTTGTGTATTGTCTAGAGGATTTGTAGACCTAATGTACAGTCAAGGTGG
>NW_025883392.1:0-1893 GCF_002878395.1 Capsicum annuum
CAAAGTAAAACAGTATATTACATATCAATCTTAAACAAGAAGCATAAAGGTAAATATATAATACAAAGCATAACAACATTAACACATAATAAATACAACCTACACAACTAATCTTCATCTTCTGAAGACTCTCCACTAAACCATTCACCCTCTTCGGAGGTTTCCTCATCTCCTACCCACTCAGCCTCTTCTTCCGCAATATAAACTTCTTCAAATATATTTTTTGGAAGATTCAAACCATCCACTAATTCAACGTCTACTAGCTGGTGATTAATCTGAATTTTATTTTGATACGCAGTCTCCAGCACATTCTCAACTTCCACCCGGCCTATAGGCATTGTTTTGATTACAGTCCACCAATCAGACTTGTCATTGCGCAACAGATAAAGAGCATAATACACTTATTTAGCATTTTGCGCTAAAACAAATGGATCATAAATAGGATACGAGCTATTGTGCTTCACTTCAATGATGTTATGCTCCCTATGTACTCTTGTGCCTCTTGTGCTTGGATCAAACTACTTACATCGAAAGATGATAATTTTTTTTAGTGAAAAATCAGTGTACTCCATTTCTAAGATCTCGTGTATGATGTCAAAGTAATCAACATCATCATCACCTTTAACCCAAACACCATTATTGTTTGTTTTCCTTGAACTGGAGTGTTGTTCGGTGGAAAATTTAAACCCATTTACTTTGTATTAGGACATTGCATTAACTTTAATTGGACCCAAAGAAATATCTCTCAAGAGCTGATCGTATGCGGCTGCATTTGGTGAATGATGTACCTAAAAGTATTATACATATATATATATATATTTTAGTTGAGGAATGTGTAAATATTTAAACTTTTTAGAAATATTACACTTACGAACCTCATTTTTAAACCATGTTGCAAAGGATGCATACATTTGATTTTCGTGGAATTGAGTCTTAAATGAACTGAACATGCAACATGGAAAACACAATTAGTTTCTTTAAGGAAATGAGTAAACAAATAAGATATGTTAAAATTTTAATCTCCTTACTTCAGAAAGGGCTCAAGTTTTGGGCAATTCAGCATGACATACAATGTTGCTGATTTGTGCTCCATGGGAGTGAGCCGGCGAGGTATGATCTTTTTAGCCTTACAACCAGATTGATTGAAAATTGATATCGATTACAAATGAGGCTCATTCATATCGTCCTGATGACGATTCGGTCTGTTTCTTGGACAAGTAACTTCATCAAGAAAGTAGTACGAACAAAATTGAGAAGTTTCTCTTGCAAGATATGCCTCAACTATAGAGCCTTCAACCCTATGTTTGTTATTGGGACCTCTTTTCAATTTTTCAATTGCCCTGTACAATCTTAAGGTTAGATGTGTACTATATTTAAAAAAGATATGTATGAATTTAAATATGTTGCAAATGCTTACCGTTCAAATGGATACATCCACCTAGTTTGAACTGGACCGCCTAGCAGAGCTTCGTGCACAAGGTGAATGGGAAGATGTTCCATCACATTGAAGAATGCTGGCGGGAAAATCTTCTCCAGTTTGTTGGTAATAACAACAATATTACTTTCCATTCATGCCAGATTTTCTTCAGTTGATATATCCAACTATAATCAGGTTCCATCTATGCAATCAATCAGATACAACTAATTAGATGAAGTTACAAAACACAAAAGTCACCTTGAAAATATCAATCAGGTTCCAACACTTAACCATTTTCTAGTGACTAAGTCACTTACCAACTCACATTCAAAACACAAAAATCACCTTGAAAATTCCTATACTTAACCATTTTCTAGTGACTAAGTCACTTACCAACTCACATTCAAAACTCAAAAATCACCTATAAAGTCCTATACTTAACCATTTTCAAGTGACTAAGTCACTTACCAACTCAC
>NW_025883392.1:1993-3427 GCF_002878395.1 Capsicum annuum
CAGGTTCCATCTATGCAATCAATCAGATACAACTAATTAGATGAAGTTACAAAACACAAAAGTCACCTTGAAAATATCAATCAGGTTCCAACACTTAACCATTTTCTAGTGACTAAGTCACTTACCAACTCACATTCAAAACACAAAAATCACCTTGAAAATTCCTATACTTAACCATTTTCTAGTGACTAAGTCACTTACCAACTCACATTCAAAACTCAAAAATCACCTATAAAGTCCTATACTTAACCATTTTCAAGTGACTAAGTCACTTACCAACTCACATTCAAAACACAAAAATCACCTTGAAAATCTCTATACTTAACCATTTTCTAGTGACTAAGTCACTTACCAACTCATATTTAAAACACAAAAATCACCTTTAAAGTCTCTATACTTAACCATTTTTAAGTGAATAAGTCACCTAACAAACCATATTCAAAACACAAATATCACCTTTAAAGTCCCTATACTTAACCATTTTCAAATGAATAGATACCTAACAAACCATATTCAAAACACAACAATCATCTTTAAAGTCCCTATACTTAACCATTTTCAAGTGAATAAGTCACCTAACAAATTATTTTCAAAACACAAAAATCACCTTTAAAGTCCTTATACTTAACCATTTTCAAGTGACTAAGTCACCTAACAAACCATATTCAAAACATAAAAATCACTTTTAAAGTCCCTATACTTAACCGTTTTCAAAGTGAATAAGTCACCTAACAAACCATATTCAAAACACAAAAATCACCTTTAAAGTCCCTATACTTAACCATTTTCAAGTGAATAGGTCACCTAACAAACCATATTCAAAACACGAAAATCACCTTTAAAGTCCCTATACTTAACCATTTTCAAGTGAATAGGTACCTAACAAACCATATTCAAAACACAAAAATCACCTTTAAAGTCCCTATACTTAACCATTTTCAAAGTGAATAAGTCACCTAACAAACCATATTCAAAACACAAAAATCACCTTTAAAGTCCCTATACTTAACCATTTTTCAAGTGAATAAGTCACCTAAGAAACCATATTCAAAACACAAAAATTACCTTTAAAGTCCCTATACTTAACCATTTTCAAGTGACTAAGTAACTTACAAACTCACATTCAAAACACAAAAATCACCTTGAAAATCCCTATACTTAACCATTTTCTAGTGACTAATCACTTACCAACTCACATTCAAAAAACAAAAATCACCTTCAAAATCTCTATACTTAACCATTTCGAAGTGACTAAGTCACCTAACAAACCATATTCAAAACACTAAAATCCCTTTTAAGGTTCCAACACTTAACCATTTTCAAGTGACTAAGTCACCTAACAAACCATACACTTAACCATTTTCACATGACTAAGTCACCTAAGAAACCACATTCAACAAACAATCAACAACAATGCTAGTGAATCGCACAAGG